>NC_141534.1:162567500-162777500 GCF_021556685.1 Rattus norvegicus | reverse complement strand
GTGTACCATGGAAGGGATGAGACATGGCACACTAAAGTACCATATGCTGGCAAAGGCTGTCTGTCCAGCCTCAGCCACTGCCCCGATCTCCTGGTCTTCTAAGGCTTAGAGACCACCAGGCTCCTGCTACAAATGTGGTCAACAAGATCTTTGGACGAGGGCTTGCTCTAACTTCTGCAAACTAACGGGGCCATGTCCTAGGTGTCATCAAGAGGGACATTGGGCTGTCATGTTGCACAGGACAGGGAACATCACATCAAGATAACCCTCCAACTGATCTCCTAGGCTTGGCTATGGACGACTGAAGGGGCCCAAGTTTCCTGGACCTAACCACTGTCATCACCAGTAGGGAGCCCCGGGTAACCATCATGGTATGTGGGTGACCCATTTCCTTTGTCTTGGACACTGGAGCCACTTATTCAGTCCTAACAAAGTTTTGGGGCCCCACTTCTCTCTCCCATTTCCCTATTGTCTGGGTGGGGGCAACCTTATCTTCTACACTAAATCTCACTGCTTGGCTGCCATTTTAGGGGCGTACTTCTCACCCATTCCTTTTTGGTAGTACCAACATGCCTGGTCCTCTTATTGGGAAGGTAATTTCTATCTAAGTTGGGAACCTCTGTTTCCTTTGCTCCACCCATTTGCCTAAACACTAGCTAGCCAGTAGCCTCTCTGCTCCTTCTAGCCAACCAACCTACTAATACAGATGTGTTGCTTTCTTTACCAGCTTCTCAGGTAGACCCCCCCGAGTTTGGGAGGTCTGGAACCCCTCTGTTCCTAAACAAATAGTCTTTCCAAATAGGATCTAGAAACTGCTTTCTCTATCTGTCTTTTGGGCATTTTAAGATATCCAGGACATATTCTGTAGGAATGCTAGACTCCCTAGACCACAATAGAACCACAACCCTTGATACCTCATCTGTACCACAAAGCTCTGCAGTCCAACACATGTCAATTTTTCATGGCACCCAGGTATATCAATGCTTACCTGACAGCTGTTCAGGAGTTTGTACATTGATACTCCTTTTCCCTGAACTAGGAGTAATCCGGGGAAACGAGCCCCTACCAATCCCAGTTGGCAAGGAGAATAACCAATTTCCCAAGTAGGGCCTGATCAGCCTTTACGGGATCAAAGGGCTTCCTACCTGGAATACAAAATAAGACTTTGACCCTTGGGTGACCCTCAATTCTCTCAATTTCCCTCCCCATTCCAGACTCTTGCAGCTGTAGATACTCCCAGGCCTGGGGAGAGAAGCTTTTGGGTGAGTCTGAGACTCGCCATTTAGCTACTAGAGGATCTGAGCAACGACTTAGACATCTAGCCTGGCGGAAATGTGGGGTGCTGGGATTATTCTCAGGACACCTGTATGATAATTCAATACCCCCATAGGTGACTCTGTCTTCAAACTCAACTTCTCTTAGCTATGAGATACATACCAGATGACACTACAACCCTCCAGCTAGTTAATGAACTTGCTCAGATAGAACTCTACTGGGTTCCTAGACCTCTAACTCCTCTGTCTTTATTAAAGAGTTTCTGTACATTACTCAATCTCATAGCTTGACTTTCCACAGTTGGTAAAATGCTTGCGAAATTCAACACTATATGATCCAACTGTAATCACAAATTTTCGTTCCTTCTGCTGCACAAAAAGCTTATCTTAAAGAATGTTCAGGTTGTTAACTCATGTTGTTATCTCTTTTGTAAACTTATAAGCTACAGGAAACCTACTCAGACCTCCCTTTCACGGATCAAATAGACTCCACCCAGATAAGTACATCTGCCTAAAGTTCCCACTTACTACCTATCCAAAGGGTGCCATTCCTCTGGCTTTCAAATGTACATCTAGGAAAAAAACATTTTCTTTCAAGTGCACTTAATTTTTATTCTCTACCTGTAATAAATATATATGTGTGTTCCAGCATCTTGTCAAGTCCAGGTGCTTATTACACCCAGGACAGCTCCAGAGAAGCCACCTCCAGATGTTCCAATCTCCTCTCACAGACACAGATGCTTCTGTTAGACCTGTTCCTTCTGACCTAACCTCAGGTGGTTCTACAGACCCTGGACAATAAGGAAACAGCCAACTTTAAGACTGGAAAAACATTCTATACCCACGTTTCTAAGTTCAGGAAGTAGTCAGAGATAACAACAACCCTATTCCTATACCACTGTCACCTCTAATTTTTCTTTTTTAATTAAACCAAAACTAGGGAATGTTATCATTCTGTCTAAGCTCCATCCCCACAGTTACCTGGCAACAGCTAGGTAAGCTCTGCCCCACAGTTGCCTGGCAACAGCCAGGTGTGCCTGACACTATAAAAGAGGTTGTTTGCTCCCTCCTCAGTCTCTTGCTCTTGCTCTAGCTCTCTTGCTTTTCCCCTCTTCCCCTTTTTCCCTTCTCTCCCCACTACCCTCCCCCTTCTCTCCATGTGCTCCTGGTCAGCCTCTACTCTACTCTTTTACTTTTATTCTCCTCTCTCTCATCTCTCTCCCTTGCCTTGTCCTTACATTAAGACCACTCCACATGGAACCATGTTGGCCTGGTGTGGTTTGTCTGGATGAGAGCTGAGATTTCTACCTCAACACCGTGTTCTACACACATCCCATTTTCTTTGCATCTCATGTCCCATACAAACCTAAGAGGATTCCAATACAGATGCAGTGTGTGTGTGTGCACACTATACTATCCCATTGCAGAAGAGAAAAATTCAATACATCCTTCAAAATTCAAGTTGAATGTGCACACTGCACTGGCCCATCTCAGGAAGAAGCCGTGATTGAATGGTGACTTGCACTTTAGTAGTGGATGCTATAAAATCCTGTGGAAATCTCACCTGTAATGTTAACCTGAGGGCTAGAACCTCACTCTCTGTTCCTAGTTTGTTACAGGTAAATTCTGGCATCCAGGGAGCACTCGAAGGGTGTCTATCTATCCTATGTGCCTTTCTTTATTCTGTGGAAGTATTTTGCACATTGTGCTTTGTTACTTGCTGTTTGGTAAATATTGTCAAATTTTCTAGTTTTTAATGTAAAATTGGGAATATGAATTCCTGTAAGGAGCCTTTCAATGTTTGAATATCAATTGCATGGTTTGAGGTTTTATGTTTTGTTTTGTTTTAATTGGTAAGTAAATCCATCTTCCAAAAGGTAGATTTTTCAAAAAGAATTTTATCCACTTAACACAAGGATTTGATATAAATTGGAAACCACTTTCAAATAAGAAGTTGTGGTGGCTGGCACTGGTCCCACAGCTCCGAATCCTGTTGGGGAGAGAGTTGAAGTCCCAGAAGTGCAGACAATCCCAAGACCTCAGGACAGACGGCCACTTCTGCCCACCTCTGTCCACTTCTGCCCACTTCTGCCCCCATTCCTGGCCCAAGAGGAAACTTCATAGTGCCTCTGGATACAGGAATATAGGAGCAGTGAGCTGCAGGAACTGGCTGGTTTCTGGCTGTGCCTGGAACTGAACCAGTACCACAGCTCCCTGCACCCAATTCCCATAGGGGAGAGAGCTTGAGAAATCAAAGGAGACACCTACTTTCTGTCCACATTCCTGACCTAAGAGGAAATCGCTTAGTGCCATCTGTGCTCTGTGGGCACAGGGACCTAGGATCAGTCAGGGGCAGGACCCTTCTAGTTTCTGCCTGTGCCGAGAGTTGAAAGCTAGTTGCCAGGAGTGCAGACACACTTGAGAGCAAAGCTCTCTGTTCCCAGATATGACTGAAAGAAAACTGGTCTAGAATGCTGACAAACAGGAGGAGGGCCAAGCCACTTTCAGAGACAGCAAGACAAGCTAACACCAAAGACAACCTGATGTCAAGTAGTAAGAGCAAGAACCTAAGTAACAGAAACCAAGACTACTTGGCATCATCAGAGCCCAGTTCTCCCACCAAAGCAAATACTAGATATCCAAACACACCACAAAAGCAATGTTTGGATTTAAAAATCACATTTTATGATGATGATGGAGGACTTTAAGAAGGACATAAATAATTCCCTTAAAGAAATACAGGACAACACAAGTAAACAAATAGAAGCCCTTAAAGAGGAAACACAAAAATCCCTTAAAGAATCCCTTAAAGAATTACAGGAAAACACAACCAAACAGGTGAACAAAATGGACAAAACCATCTAGGATTTTAAAATGGAAATAGAAACAATAAAGAAAGCACAAAGGGAGACAACCCTGGAGAAATAAAACCTAGGGAAGAGATCAGGAGTCATAGATGCAAGCATCACCAACAGAATACAAGAGATAGAAGAGAATCTCAGGGGCAGAAGATACCAAGGAGAACATCGACACAACCATCAAAGATAATATAAAATGCAAAACGCTACTTGCACAAAACATCCAGGAAATCTAGCACAGAATGAGAAGACCAAACCTAAGAATGATAGGTATAGAAGAGAGAGAAGACTCCCAACTTAAAGGGCCAGTAAATATCTTCAACAAAATTATAGAAGAAAACTTCCCTAACCTAAAGAAAGAGATGCCCATAAACATACAAGAAGCCTACAGAACTCCAAATAGATTGAACCAGAAAAGAAATTCCTCCCATCACATGTCACATGATAGTCAAAACACCAAATGCACAAAACAAAGAAAGAATATTAAAAGCAGTAAGGGAAAAAGGTCAAGTAACATATAAAAGCAGACCTATCAGAATTACACCAGACTTTTCACCAGAGACTGTGAAAGTCAGAAGATCCTGGGCAGATGTCATACAGACCATAAGAGAGCATGAATGCCAGCCCAGGCTACTATATCCAGCAAAACTCTAAATTAGCATAGATAAACAAACCAAGATATTCCACGACAAAACCGAATTTAGACAATATATTTCTACAAAACCAGCTCTACAAAGGATAATAGATGGAAAACTACAACACAAGCAGGGAAACTACACCATAGAAAACGCAAGAAAGTAATCTCCTTACAACACCAAAAGAAGAGAGACCCCCAAACCTAATTCCAAGTCTAAGAACGAAACTAACAGGAAGCAATAATCATTATTCCTTAATATCTCTTAACATCAGTGGATTCAATTCCCCTATAAAAAGACATAGACTAACATACTGGATAAGTAAAGAGGGTCCAGCATTTTGCTGTATACAGGAAATATACCTCAGAGACAAAGACAGACATTACCTGAGCGTAAAATGCTGGAAAACAAGTTTCCAAGCAAATGGTTTGAAGAAACAAGTTGGAGTAGCTATTCTAATATGGAATAACATCAACTTTCAACCAAAACTTATCAAAAAAAGATGAGGAAGGACACTTTATACTCATCAAAGGAAAAAAAATCCACCAAAATGAATTCTCAATCCTAAATAGCTATGCTCCAAATACAAGGGCACCTACATTCATAAAAGGAACCTTACTAAAGCTCAAAGCACACATTGCCCTTCACACAATAATAGTAGGAGACTTCAACAACCCACTCTCATCAATGGACAGATCATGGAAACAGAAATTAGACAGAGATGTAGAAAAACTAACAGAAGTTATGAACCAAATGGACTTAACAGATATTTACAGAACATTTTATCTTAAAACAAAAGAAAATAACTTCTTCTCAAGGTACCTTCTCAAAGATTGACCACATTATTTGTTACAAAACAGGCCTCAACAGATACAAGAAAATTGAAATAATCCCATGCGTCCTATCAGATCACCACAGACTAAGGCTGGTCTTCAATAACATCAGTAAGGAAGGAATGCCCACATATGCATGGAAGTTGAACAATGATTTACTCAATGATAGCTTGGTCAAGGAAGAAATAAAGAAAGAAATTAAAGACTTTTTAGAATTTAATGAAAATGAAGGCACAACATACCCAAACTTATGGGACACAATAAAAGCAGTGCTAAGAGAAAAACTCATAGCTCTGTGTGCCTCCAAAAAGAAACAGGAGAGAAAATACATTAGCAGCTTAACAGCACACCTAAAAGCCCTAGAACAAAAAGAAGCAAATACACCTAAGAGTAGTAGAAGGCAGGGAATAATCAAACTCAGGGCTGAAATCAACCAAGTAGAAACAAAAAGAACTATACAAAGAATCAACAAAACCAGGAGCTGGTTCTTTGAGAAAATCAACAAGATAGATAAACCCTTAGCCAGACTAACGAGAGGACACAGAGAGTGTATCTAAATTAAAAAAATCAGAAATGAAAAGGGAGACATCACAACAGAATCTGAGGAGATTAAAAAATAAATCATCAGATCCTACTACAAAAGTCTATAGTGAACATAACTGGAACATTTGGAGGAAATGGACAATTTTCTAGACAAATACCAGGTACCAAAGTTAAATCAGGATTAGATAAACTATCTAAACAACCCCGTAACTCCTAAATAAATTGAAGTAGTTATTAAAAGTCTCCCAACCAAAAGGAGCCCTGATGGGTTAAGTACAGAATTCTATCAGACCTTCATAGAAGACTTCATACCAATACTGTCCAAACTATTCCACAAAATAGAAACAGATGGAGCACTACCCAATTCCTCCTATGAAGTCACAATTATGTTTATAACTAACCACACAAAGGCCCAACAAAGAAAAAGAACTTCAGACCAATTCCACTTATGAATATAAATGCAAAAATAGTAAAATTCTCAACAAACCAAATCCAAGAACAGCTCAAAACAATCATTCATCATGATCAAGTAGGCTTCATTTCAGGCATGCAGGGATGGTTCAATATATGGAAATCCATGAACGTAATCCACTATATAAACAATCTCAAAGAAAAAAACCACACGATCATTTCATTAGATGGTGAGAAAGCATTTGACAAAATTCAACACTCTTTCATGATAAAAGTCCTGGAAAGATCAGTAATTCAAGGCCCATACCTAAACATAGTAAAAGTAATATACGGCAAACCAGTAGCTAACATTAAACTAAATGGAGAGAAACTTAAAAGCAATCCCTCTAAAATCAGGGACTAGACAAGGCTGCCCACTCTCTCCCTACTTATTCATTATAGTACTTGAAGTCCTAGTCAGAGCAATCAGACCACAAAAGGAGGTCAAAGGGATACAAATTGGAAAATAAGAAGTCAAAATATCACTATTTGCAGATGATATGATAGTATAATTAAGTGACCCCAAAAAGATCCACTAGAGAGCTATGAAGCCTGATAAACAACTTCAGCAAAGTGGCTGGCTATAAAATTAACTCAAACAAATCAGTAGCCTTCCTCTACTCAAAGAATAAACAGGCTGAGAAAGAAATTATGGAAATGACACCCTTCACAATAATCCCAAATAATATAAAGTACCTCAGTGTGACTCTAACTGTTGTAAGACCCCAAAGTGGTCTTAGCTCAGGAGCGTGACCCACAGAGCACAATATGACAATGGACCGATGCAATGGCAAGAGGTTTGTTGATCTATGCACATCGTGTTGCTCATCCACGCAGGGAGAGGCAACCCCAAACTCAAAAAGCACACATCTTTTATACTTTACAGAGGGCAGACCTCAGCAGCAGGGCTAGCTGGCTTACTCTGATTGGTGGAACACAGGACAAAGGATCTCTTCAGGCATTGGTTGGTTCACTTAAGGGGCTGTTTTTGGCTTAATTAGCCAATTTCCTCATCATGCTCTGCACCTGGCCTTGGAAAGTCCCTGGGAAAGGGGGGGGGAGGGGGACCTGCGTGGTCAGATAAGATCAGGCTGACACATCTGGTGGTTTTTCTCAGAATTTACCACAGGGAGGAGTAGGGGGTCTTTTTTGGAGAACAACTTTGTTTATTTTGGCTTGTCTCAACTAAGCCTGGTCATTCTGACCACCAAACCTTATTTCTATATTCCCAAAACCTCATTCTTACAGATTTGTTTCTTGTATCTATGAAACTTTTTTCTTCATTCTCCCTTTTTCTTTTGTCATGATTTTAATCTTAAAATCATAACTCTGTCTCATTGCTAGCGATGGGCCCATATTGTTGCCTCAACATCATTATGAGTACTGTGCTAATATGTTCCCTAATAAAAGCAACTAAGCGATTCAAAATGCAGGGGCCAAAAGTAAGCAATAGCAGGAGTATAATCAGAGGTCCTATAAGAGCAGATGCCAAAGTTGTGAACTAAGGGGAAGAATTGAACCAAGTTTCAAACCAACTTTTATCTTGAGTTCTTCTTTGCTCTAAACCTCTCTAATCTTAGCTAAATTGTCTTTAACTCTTCCAGAGTGGTCTATGTAAAAACAGCATTCTTCTTTTTAATGCAGCACACAGACCTCCTTCTTTAAGGAATAACAGGTCTAATCCTCTCCTATTTTGAAGGACCACTTCTGAGAGGGAAGTCGGGAATTCTTGGAGGTCAGTTAAAGTCTTTTCTATCCTTTCAATATCTTAGTCAATGGCAGCTCTTAATTCTCCATAAGCCTTATGCTGTAAGGCAATAGCAGATGTTCCCATAGCTGCCCCTGCCAGCCCCAAACCCAGTCCCAAAAGAACTGCCAGAGTTATTCCCAATTCCCTTTTGGGTCTCCCTAAATTTCTAGTATCAGGGACCCAATAGTCCAGTACTTCTTCATAAGAATGGAATAACAATCTAGGTATTATCTGAACTAGCACACGAAAGTAGAACCTCTAAACTTATATAGGTTGTGATTCCTGAAGCACAGGTCCACCAGCCATCTAGAGGCAGAAGGAGGTATCCAGTTAGATTTTTTTTGCCAGAGGTTAAGAAACACTACACAGATGTTGATGGGTTTGTGGGACCGGACCCACACAAAGGCCTTTCCCAGTGACAGCTGAGAGGGTTAGGTGGACTTGTTGCTGATTCCAAATACAATGGAAGGCTTCTAAAGCAGTGTTAGGAGTACTAATGTAGGCAATGCCTTCAAAGTAAGGGGGCACTATATCATAGCATAGCCTACATCATTTAGCCATTTCAGGGTTTGTAACATTGAGTATAAAGGGAGAGAACTAAGATACAGTACCACTGTCAGGAGGAGGAGCCCCATTTTCAATTTTCCTAATAATTTTTAACTTTAGGGGGTTCTCAGTAGCCTTAATTGTCCAATCTTGAGTGCTGCCCTTCTTTTCTGCCTGAGAAGCCACCTTTACGTGGGGTGTGTGGATCCAGCCAGCTATTCCATCTACCTTGACAGTTGTTGGGGTGGTCAGCAGCACCGGGTATGGTCCTTTCCAGTGAGGGTCAAGTGTCTGGGCCTGGTGTCATCATACGTAGACTGAGTCTCTGACCTGGATAAGGTCAGGCTGACACATCTGGTGGTTTTTCTCAGAATTTACCACAGGGAGGGATAGAGGGTCTTTTTCAGAGAACAGCTTTG
The DNA here is from genome assembly GCF_021556685.1 of Rattus norvegicus. Taxonomy (NCBI): domain Eukaryota; kingdom Metazoa; phylum Chordata; class Mammalia; order Rodentia; family Muridae; genus Rattus; species Rattus norvegicus. Next base: position 162,768,192 of record NC_141534.1, on the reverse strand, counting down.
TTTGTTTTGCCTGGTCTCAACTAAGCCTGGTCACTCTGACCACCAAAACCTTGTTTCTATCCCGTAACCTTGTTCTTACAGCTTTGTTTCTTGTATCTATGAAACTTACTTCTTCATAACCAAGCAAGAGAAAGATCTGTATGACCAGAACTTCAAGTCTCCGAAGAAAGAAATTGAAGAAGAGCTGAGAAGATGAAAGACCTCCCATGCTCATGGATTGACAGGATTAATATAGTAAAAATACCCATTTTGCCAAAAGCAATCTACAGATGCAATGCAATCCCCATCAAAATTCCAACTCAGTTCTTCACAGAGTTAGAAAGATCAATTTGCATATTCATTTGAAATAAAAATAACCAGCATAGCAAAAACTATACTCAACAATAAAAGAACTTTTGGGGAATCACCATCTCTGACCTCAAGCAGTATTACATAGCAATAGTGATAAAAACTGCATGGTGTTGGTACAGTGACAGGCAGGTAGATCAGTGGAATAGGATTGAAGACCCAGAAATGAACCCACACACCTATAGTCACTTGATCTTTGACAAAGGAGCTAAAACCATCTAATGAAAAGAAGATAGCATTTTCAACAAATGGTGCTGGTTCAAATGGAGGTCAGCATGTAGAAGAATGCAAATCAATCCATTCTTATCTCCCTATACAAAGCTTAAATCCAAGTTGATCAAGGACCTCCACTAAAACCAGATATACTGAAAGTAATAGAATAAAAAGTGGGGAAGAGCCTTGAACACATGGACACTGGGGAAAATTTCCTGAACAAAATACCAATGGCTTATGCACTAATATCAAGAATTGACAAATGGGACCTCATAAAACTGCAAAACTTCTGTAAGGCAAAGGACACTGTCATTGGACAAAACAGCAACCAACATATTAGGAAAAGATGTTTACCAATCCTTCATCTGGTAGAGGGTTAATTTCCAAAATATAAAAAGAACTCAAGAAGTTAGACTCCAGATAGCTAAATAACCCTATTAAAAATGGGGTACAGAGCTAAACAAAGAATTTTCAGCTGAGGAATATCGAATGGCTGAGAAGTACCTAAAGAAATGCTCAACATCCTTAGTCATCAGGGAAATGCAAATGAAAACAACCCTGAGATTTCACCTCACACCAGTCAGAATGGCTATCAAAAACTCAGGTGACAACAGATGCTGGTGAGGGTATGGAAAAACAGGAACACTCCTCCATTATTGGTGGGATTGCAAATTGGTACACCCAATCTGGAAATCACACTACCTGAGGACCCAGATATACCTCTCCTGGGCATATACCCAAAAGATGCTCCAACATACAACAAAGACCTATATTCCACTATGTTCATTGCAGCCTTATTTATAATAGCCGGAAGCTGGAAAGAACCCAGATGCCCTCAACAGAAGAATGGATACAGAAAATTTACACAACGGAGTATTACTCGGCTATTACTCCCCCTCAGGGGGAACGAATGGGGGCTTATGGACAGGAAACCAGGAAAGCAAATAACATTTGAAATGTAAATAAAAAATATCCAAAAAAATGTGGTGGTGGCTGTTGCACATGTGTGATACATTCTTTTCCTCCCTGCCTTCCCTAAGGCATATGACAGAAGACAGAGTCATCCATAAGACAAAAGTGAGAAACGTTTCCTGGAATGTACCAAGCATCCCTTGGCTAGCTCTTTTTCCTCTAGCACTCATGATATGGCCTTTTGATTCTCTGTCTATCTACCATATATCTCCATCATATCTACCTGACTATCTATCTGTCTGTCTGTCTGTCTATCTATCTATCTATCTATCTATCTATCTATCTATCTATCTATCTATCTATCTATCTATCTACCATCTATCTTTCTTTCTGCACACTGCATAGAGATGTACTAGGCTTATTTGCTTAGCTTCAAGGCTATTGACCTTTAAATGGCAGTGTAGGAACAGCAAGCAGTCTGTGATCTGACCTGGCTCTCTAAACTCTGCCATGTAAGTTGGGAGGCCAAAGCCCCAGATGACATAGAAGGTATGTTTCGTTCTATCATGTCCTATCACATACTTAGTGTTTCAAGAACCCCAAGATAGTAAAGGGTGGTTGAGCTAAAACAGGATTCATTTTCCTGGCCAAACCATATTCCTGCTATCATACAAATGCTCTCCTTGAAAAGCATCCCAGTGTGCTGCCTGAGAGAGAATGAAACGGGAATCAAGTTATCCCTCTTCTGGGCTGCAAGCCCTGATGTTATTTTCAGCTCATGCCTTTCTTTTGCTTTCTGCCCAGTCAGCTCTTCAACCATGCCAACTGTACCTTGTTAATCCCTCCCATGCCTCATGCCCCTTGTCTCATCTCAATCTCAGCGGCGACTGGCATAGTTTGAATGCTCAGCTCTCTGTACCTGGAGTATTAGAATGATCTCTTTAGCCTGAGTTCTCAGTTCAGATTCATGCTACTGTGCCATGAAGTTCTTAAAGCGTAGTGCCATTTTTTTTTTCTATTTGAAAACTTGATGGACCCTTTCCCCCTATTCATCTTAGATCTTTTAAGCTCGTGTTGAGTGACCAAAATCCATTATAAAGAATTTACTTTTTGGAAAGTGGTTTTAGTTTCCAATTAAAAAAATCATGTAATCAATATTCAAATATTGGGAAGCTGTTTATAATGATTTATATTTCTAGTTTTACATTAAAAATGGAATATTTTACAACACTGAGTTGTGATTCTCTTCTGTGGAGTTGAATTCAGGCTTTGTGAATGGTCATGTGCTCTCAGAGTCAATGTGCCTCTCCCCACAATGTCTATAATGATCTATAGTTACTGCATAGTTTTCACCACCAAAACTACACTTATGAATGAGATTGAAGCTTCTCTCTTAGAAAAAGAATGCACATTTCCTAGTTTAGTGTTAGAAGATGAGACAATGTGTTAATCTGAATAATTGCCAATATACTTATATCCTTATGACCCCCAAACTGAGTGCATTACCTGACAAAGAGACTTTGTGCATATTATCCAGTGAGAGATCATGAAAATAAGGCTATCCTTCATGCCAGAGGACCACATATAGCATGTTTAGAGGAGGTTGGAGTAACTGATTGTTTGACAAAGCCAGTGAAGAGTGTGATAATGTTGTTAAAACTTAGAAAATTCTGAAAACCTCTAGAAACTCCAGAAAGAGGCAAGGATTGAATTTTTTCTTGGAACCCTTACAAAGAATCAACTGTGTTTATAGCTGTGTAAGATTCATTTCATACCTGCCCTCCAGAATCATGGAAGGATTGTATTGTGTTTAATCACTGCATTAAATCACTGTGATCATTTGTGACAACAGTGCAAGGAGACAGATATAACTTCACTCCGATATGATTTTTCTTCACATTGAGGGCAGTGTGGAAAGGGCATTTCTCCACATAGCTGGCTTATAAACTAGACAGATTTTTTTTCTTTTACCCTTCTTTCCACATTATATAAATCCAGATTCATTTATTTTGCTGGATTACAGGCTTGGATTGTCTATATCTTCATCTCCATGATTCTAAATTTATCACAGTTCTCAGATGATCTCCCTTCTTGAACGTTATTGAACATTTCCACTATGTTGGAGTAGACTTGATAAGAGTTGACTGCTGATCTTTAGTCCCTCTAAAGAGCTTTGGAACTCATGAGTTATTGTCTTCCAGAATCCTCACCAGGTGCCCCTGTATATGCATGCTAATATATAGATGCTCTCAATTTTTTGGCTAAGCCTTCTTTATTCCATATAAAACTATGCCCTTGACCACACTTCATGCATTACCTGAAAGTTTTGGCGTGTGTTTGGAAATATGTAACCAAAGATGCTCACACAGGACCTGGAAGAGTTATTGTACTATATGGGCCAAACACAGAATGTGGACTAGAAGTTCAATATTGCTACCTATATCTCTCTCACTTTGAGGAAAAACACAGAGTAGAACCAGTATGAGCCTTCCAAACTGTAGAGTCTGGGGAGCCTTTCCTCTGATCTATTGGAGTTCTGATTAAACTTAACTATTTGTGACTATGTTTTCAAATGTCACATAGTGTTCGTGAGGGTAAAAGCCATAGTGTATCTTTCTGTTAATCTGTTTGGAATGTGTGTACATACTGACTGAGCCCAAAAGAGGAGTGAACAAATGGTAGCCTAAATTTACTGCTGGTCTATCCCATGGTTTTCATGAAGCTAAGGTTTTCACACATATTCCCTAACCTGATTCTCAAAATCTTTTACCTACCAAGCCAAAGCAGCATTTTGGTTAAAGATACATGACAGGTTCATGAGTATCTGAGGTTTTTCATTCACATCTATCTATCTTTACCTGCTACATTCCTTGATTAATGGGTGGATTCATTCAAAAATGTTGTCCTATGGGTTCACTATGGAGCAAGTCCTTTAATAAGTGCTAGAGATGTGTCACTGAAGAAATCAGATCCCTCTATGACCTTACAGAGGTCACACTGCACAGAGGCGGCCACAGAGTTGGGGAAAGAAGTACATGTCATTTCTATATGATGTTTGCTAAAGGCACAGATAAACGGTGCACAGTTTTTCCATGATGCAGCCTCAGCTACAAGTGCAGGTTTAGACACTGTGTAAGCCACAAGGGCTCTCTACAGTCAAAAGTCCCAAACTGCACAAACCATGCTGCAGTGTCTTGCTTCATTCACAGGCTTCCCATAGTATACGATTAACTTTCCTTCTAGAGTAACTATTACCCTGCATTTAGAGAGGGTTTTTTTGTTGTTGTTGATGTTGTTGTTGTTGTTGTTGTTGTTGTTGTTGTTGTTGTTTTGTTTTTTATTTTAATTTGGCTTGGATTGTTAAGGGAAGAATGGCCTCTATTAGGAAACTTGAAAATGATTGGTAAGGTGATACAATCAAGTTTATTAAATTACAATGGCATTTACTTTACTTCATTATTAGCATGAACATGAATATTATATCTAGCAACGTTTTGTTTTAGAAGTACGTGGTGATTCTGTTAACGACTGTAAGCCTATTTGCTGTCCAGCAGGTTGACAGCAACCTTTGCTCCTCAAAACAAAATTCTGTGCCAAAGCACAAGAATGTCTGGTCAGTTGTTCAAGGTCATAGAGTGGGTCAGAGGCCAAGGCAGATAAGGGGTGGAGTTAAAACTTCTGGATATATGGTGCAAGTTTCTCTCACATTGTCCTTTGTCCTGTCTTTCTTGAACCCTTTACAAAGGAAGAAGAAAAGGCTTTCAGATTCTGCATATGGCATAAGGAGTGAGCTCACTGTTGCTTTTAATTGAAAGCTCTAAGGGAAACTTGGCAAGCAGGGTGACAGCTGTGGCACATGCAACTGCCCCGTCACGCTTGTGTCACCATAATAGGCAGGCTGATTATTTTTTAATTAGGAGTTTCAGTGTTTTGTTAGACTGTAAATGTGTCAGGACCCAGGGATTTGGCTATACAATGGACAGTCTTGCGTTTAATCTTTATGGGAAGGTTGGGGAGACACAGGGTCAGTTTGTGAAAGACATTTTGTAATTGTAGGATAATAGTAGTTAACATTTACTAAGCATTTACCAGTTTCCAGGCTGCGGGCTGAACTCGGGACTTGGGACTCAGTTGTTGAACCAACCAAATGATACATATTCCTTGAACTCTTACTACACTTGCTGGACCAATAGAGGCATTTGGTGGAGAGTGAAGTGATGTGCACAAGCCATCTCCATTCTGCCCTGTAGGATGCCAGGAGACAGAAGAAATCCTTAAACAAGTGACATGGAAGATGGCTGCATTGGGAAAGAACCAGCAAAATGTCTTTTTCTCCCATGTTTTTAACACAAGGCACTGCACACATCCCTGCCCTAGCTCACAGAATGCATGCTGTGGTGATTATTTCCCTTCTGTCATGTATGAAGTCCATTGTCCAGGGCTGCGTATTCAATCACAAAGCGTGGTCTTACCTATTTCCTCCAATTCTGCCTCCAATTTTAGCTTCTCGCTTGTACTTCTTCAATGACTTGTCAGTTGTTAAACCCACTGTCGTTCTTGCTTCCTTTGACATATTCTCTACACTCTAGGCAGTGGGACTTCGTTAAATCACAGGTCTTATTCGGCTACACCACTACTTAAGGATCTTCAGTAGCTCCCCACTGCATGATTTAATGAACCCTCTGAGTTTCTAGCTAATGTGCTTCCCCTACTCATTACTCTCCAGTCCCTCTGTGATGTCTAATCCTGACTGTTAAATGGATTGGAAGTTATTGGAGCATACTTCTAGGTATTCCTATCAGAGTGTTGTTTTTTGATACAAAGCCTTGAATATGGGTGGCACTATCCAGAAGTCTGGGGCCCTAGAAGGAACAAAGCAGGAGGAAGCCTGCTCATATGTGAAGGCCTGATTCTTTTGAGCACAGAGGTATTTTGCTTATTACTTTGCTTGTGGACTCCAGCTTCTTTAGTATTTCAACAATGAGTCACGCTAGTAACATCCAGGGGACTGTCAATCCTACAATTTTACTGTGGCTGTAGGCTTGATTTTAGGCTTTCAGCTTTTGGGGACTGAGCATATTACATTCTCCAGCTCTTCAGAGTGCAGAGGAGCACTGTGAGTCTATCCAGCCTCTGACTGTGTAAGTTAACTTAATGGTTAAGGTTTCTCCCTTGTACCTCAGATTTTGAATTGTTCCTCAAATCTCATCCATAATGTTCTTTCTCCAGTGAGAGCTCCCGGCCTTCCAACTTAAAGTAGGACTCCGTTGTGCCTCCTTCTTGCCAATTGCTCTTACAGCACATAGCGCCACTATAATTATGTACAATGTGATGCAATTATTGCCTATTTATTATATGTGCAACATGAATGCCTTATACTATGACAGGTCTGCCGGGCTTCACTAAGTCAAACAGCATTCTGCATATAGTTTCTGCAACAATGAAAGAATTAATGCAGGAGGCAAAGGGAACCTCTGCACATGGACAGGAAGGACTTGGTCTTTCAAAGAGAGATTGAGGGAATTAAGGAGGTGGGATTTTAATTTTGATGCTAAAGGATCTGGTCAGACTAAAACTTGGATGGTTCAGGACCTGATTGCAGAAGAAATTCCTTACAGAAAAAAAAATATGCATCTGATTTTGAGTTCTGGTCTTATTTATTGGCTGCATGGCCGTGGTTAAATTATATGACCATTCTTTTCTCTCTATTCCATAAAGAATAACATTTTCTCCTTCTCTGCACTCTTGTGAAAGCCCTATAATAGTAGATTATTTAAACCATTTGAAAACCACCAGGCATTTGAAGAGCAAAAGGACATGAGATGTATAGATGAGTCACATGAAGGAACTCAGTGTATTTAATATTTGCACTTTAATATTTAGTTGTGTACTGTCAACCTTTCCCAAACTTATTCTCTTTCTATCTGTGTTCCTAACTTGACAGGTTGGTTTATTTGTTCCATAGTCTTTCCTTTTCTTCCCTTTGAAGCTGCCAAGGACAATGGGTGCATATGAATTTTTTTCTCTGGTATAGTGTATCAGCTGGTTATGGTAATTGTGTTTATTTCTAGCCAGGTTTGCTTGTTTAATCACTACACTTTAAAAGGCCAAAGTAACTAGGAAAACATTAGGTTTCTGTGGGTCTTGACCTAGCCAATGAAAGCTGGCACCCCTGTAGAGATAAGAAGGAAGAGAAGGTAGAGCCTTGAGAGAAAAACTAACTTTTGTCTGGCACCAGGGCCTTTGAGCCATAGAGATATAAGGCAGGTTTGGAGAATTTAGAAATGCGAGATAATATTTTCTTACATGTGCAATGCACGGGGCGTTTCAGTAGCTTTGTGAGCTATGCTTTTAATATTCCCATTTATTACTATCTCTTCTGCCTGCTACTAAAATCTACCATTTTTAGCATCTTTTATGGGCTAAGTATTTTAGTATAGTTCCTCTATATCATTTTATTTATTGATCAATGAAATTGTGAAGCAAGCACTGTTACTCACATTTGCTGGGTAACAAGTCTTTGGGGGTTGTGAGCCCTTGTGCAGTAGTGAGTATCGGAATTGCCTAGAGTATTTGTCAAACCACAGCCTACAAGCCTTTGCCTCTGAAAGTCTCATTCTTTGCAGAGCCTCTTCTATGCAGAGCCTTATGTATTTGCATCTCCAATGTAGTCATAGATGATGGCAGTGGTAGTGTTGCTATGTCAGGAAGTCACATAAAGAGAATAGAAACTCCATCAAAACAAGTGAAGGAGGGAAAAATAGAAGAATGAGAAAAAGCACAGCAGGGCATGGGACAAGTTAACAAGAAAAAATGATCCGCATATTCAACCATGTTTGATCACAGAGCTTGGAAATGACCTCTATATTCCAACTTGCCTCCACCTTGTGACCCATAAGTAACCAGAGCTCATGACTGGAATATTAGAATATTATGTCACTCCAATGACTGATGAATGGAAGGTGACAGATGAGCCTGCCTTAGGAAGATGATTTGTGAATGACTCAAGATGTCTCTTTGAACTTAAATCTTGCTTCTACTGGTGTCATAACTTTGAAAATCACTTCTCTGTCAAATATTGTCTCATATAATATAGATAGTAATAATACCAACAGAGAGGTAGCAATAATCTTTAGATCTAAGGCAATTAGCTATGGTGAATCAGAGTGAGCCCAATGTGAGTGAATGTGCTCTTTTGAAGTTCAGTGTGATGGCATTAGTTTTATTATGAGCATTTCTGATATGGACATGTGAGGTCTTCTGTGTGTTCAGTGGAACAACTTGGGCATAGTCCCTAAGGGTAATATCTTAGCTCTCCTATGGACAGAAAACGTGAGGGGTTCTTATTCTGTTAGTACCTACTAGTAACTTGTATTGGGAAGTCAGCTTTGTTTTGGCTCAGAGCACAAATAGAAGCTGCAATAGAATGATTGGTGGGCCCTGGCACTCCTACATTAGCCTGGACATGTGCAAATCCCTATCTACCTCTGATGAATGTGTGACTCTGTGTAGGTATGCATTGTGTGCACTCTCTATATATTTTATATGTATGAGTGTGTATGTGTGTGTGTGTGTGTGTGTGTTTGTACATATATGGCTTGTATGATGAGTACATATGTGCATGCAGGTGCATATGCATGTGTTTTTGTGTGTGCATGTATCTGTGTCTGTCTCTGTGTGTGTGTGTGTAGGTCTGAGGTCAGAAATCAACATCAGCTGTCTTTCTGAAACTCTTTAGCTTTTGAGACAGAGTGTCTCACTGAACCTGGCCTTTAGCTGACTCAGCAAGAATTCCTGGCCATCCAGATTTAGGGATCCACTTCTCTCTCCATCACTGAGATTACAAATGTGCAAGCCACCTGTGGGGAGAGGCTGGAGGTACAAACTCAGGTCCTCATGCTTGTGCAGCACTTGTCCCACGGAGCTGGCTCCTCAGCCCGCTGCAGACAAACGTCTTAGTGCACTTGAAAGGCTGAGCCCAATATCAGAGCTATCTTGTCTTGGCACATAGCAATCATTTCCTTTCCTTTTCATTTTAGCAAATGTTCAATAAAAAGAGTAAATGAAAAGTACACATACACCTTGAGTTATACCTTTGCCGGAAGAAGAATCTGCTCCCATCTGCCTGAAATACATCTCCTTTGTCCATTGGACTTAATAGCTTTTCATGCCTTCTTACCTCTGAAAGTGGCTCACATCCCACTCTGGTGTCACCTGAGAAAATCGATGCATCACCACAGTGGGCTCCCCTAATGGTCTCAGATAAATGGCTGGTCCTCTTAAACTAGATGGGAATGGCAGGCAAAGGTGACATTAAAGGATACATGGGAAAAGCAATTGTGTTTGCCTTTAAGGAAGTAAGATTGTGCAAGGCATGGTGACCTCTGCTCTACATTGGGGAAGAAATAAAAATAAGCAATTTACTTGCACATGGTTCATGGGAAAATAGCCTTGAGGAGAAATTACTTATGTAGTGAATTTATGTCCTGTTGTAAGACAGATTATACTACCGTAACAGCAAATGAGGTCAGAGAATCGAGCAGGGCGGGTGGTGAAAGAGGTGGCTGGCACAGGAATGGGTGCCTTAACTATATGTGGTTGATGGTTGATGGCATCCAAAATTGTTAGGCTAAATATGTACTGCTTAAGACATTTTTTTTGAGACAAGCTCTCATGTAGACTAGGCTGGCCTTGAACTGGAGAAGCATCAGAGAACTTGAACTTCTGCTCTCCACTCTTCAACTTTCAAGTCTGGAACGATACACATGTGCCACCAGGAAAAATTTCACAGAGTGCTTGAAATGTAATGTAGGGCTTCACAGACGTTAGGCAATCACCCACCAACTGAGCTCCAGTACCAGACCCCAAAGCAAAACTTGGGTTTTTATTTTGCGTATAATTTGAAGTGGTTTTTGAAGGAGGAAGGCACTATACTTTAAGTACATCATATCTAGCATCAGAAACACCTGGGAATTTTGTAGTGTTATTATATATTATTGATCTGTATCATGGATCTCAAATTGAGATGCCTAAGGGCAAGGTAGGAAGTAGCAGAGACAGGAGAGACAAGGAGTGTGGTCTGCAGTGACATGGAGCATGCACTTCTTCTTAGCGAGCAACTGTTTCCAGCTTCCGTCAACACGGGGATATGCTAACAGACATTGCCAGCCTTGCAAAAGACAGTAGAAATCAGTGATACTGCCCAATGTTTGCTTAGTATACATTTTATATTTTCTATATAACATATTATATATATATATATACATTTTTAAACATGTAATTCAGATAAACTTGCCTTCCACTCAAATCTCGACTTTAGTAAGTGACCTCTTGTTTATACAGAACCAAATAAACAATGTACTCCAAATGGTAGGGATTTCAAGCCTGTCAGCTTTACCCTAGGGCTGAGTATTTATGTCCAACCAGTCTTTTCACACACAGGGACTTTAAAGATGCTAACATCTTTCCCAGACACCTGAAATGTTTGCTAGTGGGCCTTTGTAAAATGGAAGGGCAGGGACGTCTCCAGAGACCATTTCTAGCCCACAGAAGATGACATCTGCTTGTATCTCTTGCACACAGCAATGGATAGTCTCAACCATAACATTCTTAGAGTAGTTTAGAGTTTGGGTTTGGAATTAGAATGATTAAGGAGTAAAGCTGCTATTTTTCCTTTAGCAGTTGTGAGACCAAGGGCAGCCTGGTCCCTGGTTTCCTTACAGACTTGGGGTACATATAAGATTTCTTGGGGTCATTAGAAGAACCAAGTAAGTCAAGTGGTGATGTTGATACATACTGAGCTCCTGACGAATGGTGACAAGTATGTATCTCCTAGGCCCTGGGTGCTGTGTTTCTCAAGAGTCTCTGCTATTGTCAAAGGAAAACACCTGCCATGGCTGCTCTTGATATTTAAACATTGCCTCTGAGGCAGTGCTGAAAGTCTGATTATCAAAGGCGTTTGGGTTTCAATGGGGATATCTTTCTAAGAGAATGTCTTATCATCTTTCAGAAGCTTTTAGGCTCCATGCCATGGGGCATCTCCACTAGCTGCCTTCCTTGTTCCTTAGTTGGCAGTAATGGTCGCAGGTTACTTTATGTTTTCTCTATTCTGCTAGGTGATATACATTTAAATACTTAGAAGCCTTTACTGTTACTTATCATGTATGTGAGAGTGTGGGCATATGCATGTCAAAACATGCATGAAGAGGATAGAGGTCTACTTTCAGACACTGGTTCCCAGATCTCACCTTGTTGGAACTAAGTTTCTCTTGTCTCTGCTGCTGACCACAGTACTTCATCAGGCTAGTGACCCAGGAGCTCCTGGTGATGTAACTGTCTCAAACTACCATCTCCCTGTAGGAGTTCAGGGATTCCAAATACATGCTGGCATATCTAGTTTTTTACATGGGATCAAAGGATCACATATGGGATCATATCACCAGGTTTGAACAGCTAACAATGGTACTGCTGAACCATCTCTCTGGCCCTTATAACATTTTAATTTGCACTTTTCATTTTCTGTTTTCCACACTTTTGTTCCCTGATTGAATACCTAGGTCTTAGAGTAGTAACTTGACCAGTGGAACCCTTCAGTTTTACAGTAGGGCACATTAAGAGCCACCACAAGTCCTTTGACCACATTCAGGAACCAGGTTCCTTGGAGCTGACCCACCACTTTCAATGACTCAGTGTTAACTTACCCTCATCACTAAAGGCCAATGTGACATATTTCCACCAGCACAGATTTTCCCTGTGTGCATGCTCTATTGCACCACAAAACCTGCCAACATGGCTTGGCCCATCACTGTCTCCATCCCTGCTTAGAGGCAGCCACATTTCCTTTCCCTTCCCCAGTAAATTTCTTTCATGGGGTCTGTTTCATGTTCTGAATTTTGTAGTGTTCCTAAGCCCTCTGATGGCCAAGATACTCTTTCTCCACAAAACCTTTTCACTTACCTTCCCTAGGCCTTATCCTTGTAATCGGCAAACAAACAATAGGAACCAATCAAAGTTCCCATTCTGACAGTGTTAAATCACAGTTTGTTCTGCCTTCCACACAATGCATGTGTATTAATTACTCCCATGCACAGGTCTCCATCATCAAATATTAACTTGTATCAGTGTAACTGTATGTTTACATCTCAGCACTGGAACATAGACAGAAAGTGGACACATCTCTGTCTTGAGGTCCTCATAGTCTTATAGAGAAGGTGTACAGCCAGCAATTATATGCTAATATTCTAATAAGCATAATAAGAGACTAAAATGTATCCCTGTCTGTGATGGGCCAGGGAAAGGAGTGGCCAAAACCATTTATAAATAATGCTAAATGTATGTGCATGTGTACATATGTGCACACATGCCCATATATGTGCATGAAATTACTGTAAAATATCAAGAATCCAGAAGACAACCTTGTTATTTCTCAGATGCTGACCATCTTATTTATTTATTTATATTTATAGTTACTTATTATTAATTAATTAATCTGAGACATGATGTCTCAGTGCCTGACTATTCACCAAGATGGCTAGGCTGGTTGGCCAGTCAACCCCAGAGATGTACCTGACTCTGGCTCATCAGTTCTAAGAAGACAAGCAGGAGCCACAGTGTCCAGTTTTTGCATATGAGTCCTGAGAGAGAATTTATGTCTTCCTGCTTGCAAAATAAGCACTTTACAACACGGCTACCTTCACAGTCCCAAATAATTAAATAAGGAAAAAAGTTCATGATGGGCCTGCTCCCAGAAACTCAGTCTAATGCAGAAAAAGATACATCATTTCTATAACTCTACATTTGAATTGTGAAGAGAGTAGTCTATGACCAGAGGGAACAAAGCTGGTTGACTCAGATCACTCAACAATATACTTTTAAATGACAAAAATATATCAGCCGGTGATTTGACTATTTTAATTGAGTGTTTATTATGTGCCACCCTCTGTGCCAGAAAAAAACACCATGATAAAAAACTTCTTTTGACATGTGTGTGAAGAGAAAAACTAGAAAAAAAAAAACCTGAAATTGTCAAGGTATTAGATGTAGGGAGGCAGCATTACTGCCCTTGCCTCTCCATTTATTAACTGCAGGAGCTGGAAAATCTCTTGAGCTCTCGATTTCTTTTTCCTGGTATGTTAATGGGGACGATACTAGATACATGTGAGAGCTGTATAGAGGACAAGGTTAAAGAGTAAATCTTGGGAAAGTGATTTGTGGGCTGCTAAGGGCTCTGTACGTGCTAGTGATTATCCCAAGAGACAAGGTGTGGGGAGCTGACTGACTACCAATCCAGGAGAGAACCTGATGGTTTGCATAGTCATACATGCATGCTCAGGGCTTCAGGGACATGCACGTGCCGATAACATCCCATCTCTTCGTTAACCTTCCATTCCATAAACTGAACCATAACAACTGTCTGTGAGGCTCCTCCACTTCCTCTTGGTACTTCCCATGTGGCATGGCCACAGTTTAAGTCATGCTTTTCCTTTCAGATATTGCAGGGTTTTTTAGCTTATATTTTCCCCTTACAATAAGCAGGCCCCCTACTAGGCTTTACTTTTTTTTCTCAACCCACGTTCCTTTGGTCCTACAACATTCCTAAGCAACCCCCACACTCATTGCTTAATTCATGCAGCTTGTCCTTGTCTATGCATCTTCCCTGGAGACCTTCATTTGTGATTCAGCCCAGTTTCCCTCCCATTTATCTATCCAACTACTGCCAGGGAGATCTTTTCCTAAAGATAGCAGCCCACACTGTTCTTGTTCTTAGAAAGTTTCAGTACCTCCTCATAGCCTACAGGAAACCCCAAGTTCATTTAAGTCACAAATGGAAGAACAGGGTCCTTTATGACTTGGAGCCTCAGTTTACTGATTCCATATTTGCCAATCTACTTACTTATTTCCTCTGTATCTCACACTCAATTGCCCATTAGCCTACAGTTCTTACTAATTTATGCTTACATTCACTATCATCTAAAACAGATAACCTAGGTGTTACCTTAAGGAAGCATCGCTGAGAGTCCTTCTCTTGCACCCTTCCACTAAATACACAACACCGTTGTGCACATGCCCAACACAGACATAACTCTACTGCATGTTCATGTATCTGGAACACGTAGCAGCTCCTGCTTATTTAGTTGGCCAGCATACATACAGCCTAGCACCAGACAAATGAGAATCTCTCAGCTGGTGTTTTTTCTAGATAGTAAAAGCCCTCTTCTTGACGTCTATAATTATATTTATACAACCCTCAAAATATATTCTGATTTATCATAATTAGAGTTGGGGTGTGTATATTTTTTTTTATTTTTTATTTTTTATTTTTTTAAACATTTTCTTTTTATTAACTTGAGTATTTCTTATATACATTTCAAGTGTTATTCCCTTTCCCGGTTTCCGGGCAAAATCCCCCTCCCCCCTCCCCTTCCTTATGGGTGTTCCCCTCCCAACCCTCCCCCCATTGCCGCCCTCCCCCCATAGTCTAGTTCACTGGGGGTTCAGTCTTAGCAGGACCCAGGGCTTCCCCTTCCACTGGTGCTCTTACTAGGATATTCATTGCTACCTATGGGGTCAGAGTCCAGGGTCAGTCCATATATGCCCTTCAACAGAGGAATGGATACAGAAAATGTGGTACATCTACACAATGGAATATTACTCAGCTATCAAAAACAACGAGTCTATGAAATTCGTAGGCAAATGGTTGGAACTGGAAAATATCATCCTGAGTGAGCTAACCCAATCACAGAAAGACATACATGGTATGCACTCATTGATAAGTGGCTATTAGCCCAAATGCTTGAATTACCCTAGATCCCTAGAACAAACGAAACTCAAGACGGATGATCAAAATGTGAATGCTTCACTCCTTCTTTAAATGAGGAAAAAGAATACCCTTGGCTGGGAAGGGAGAGGCAAAGATTAAAACAGAGACTGAAGGAACACCCATTCAGAGCCTGCCCCACAGGTGGCCCATACATATACAGCCACCCAATTGGACAAGATGGATGAAGCAAAGAAGTGCAGACCGACAGGAGCCGGATGTAGAACGCTCCTGAGAGACACAGCCAGAATACAGCAAATACAGAGGCGAATGCCAGCAGCAAACCACTGAACTGAGAATAGGTCCCCCGTTGAAGGAATCAGAGAAAGAACTGGAAGAGCTTGAAGGGGCTCGAGACCCCAAAAGTACAACAATGTCAAGCAACCAGATCTTCCAGGGACTAAGCCACTACCTAAAGGGGTGTGTATATTTTATGTGTGTGGCATACACATGTAGGGGTGCATGCAAAGAGATCAGAGGAGGACATTTGGTGTCTTGCTCTATTTATCATCACCTTTTTCCCTTAATACATGGTTTTTCATTGAACTTGGACCTAGGCTTGTGGGCAGAAAGTTCCACAGACCTGTCTTTCTCTGCAACCCCATCCCACACAATGCTGGAGTTGCAGACAACCACAGCCACACTCATTTCTTTAGGTGGTACTGGGGGTTTGAACTCAGGTACTTATGCTTGTGCAGCGGGCACTCTTACCTGCTGAGCCATCTCCATAGATCCAGAATTATCTTCGGATACCCTGAAAGCTGGCTTTCTAACATGTTCAAAATAAGAGACTTTTGAAGGGAAATTGAAGAAGACAAGAGAAAGGAAAGAAAAAAGGGAGGAAAGAAAACAAAGATCAGAGAGGAAGAAAGATGGAAAGAAAGAGGCGAGGAGAACAAAATCTCCTGCTGAAAATAACCACATATTCAGTAACTAGAGAGTGTTAAGATCTCCTTAGTGCTGTGGCTCTCAACCTTCCCATGCTGTGATCCTTTAATACAGTTCCTCATATTGTGGTGACCTCCAAACATAACATTTATTGCTGCTTCATAATTCTGCTAATGTTAAAAATTATAATGTAAATCTCTGATATGCAAGCTATCTCATGGGTTGAGGACCACTGCCTTACAGAGAGGGAATTTTATATACTTCTTTTGGTTTCAAGCTAAACCCTCTGACAAGACATGGCCATCTAGATCTATTGCTTCTGATTCCCCTCGAATGCCACAGAATCGATTTACACTGATTCCACCACCTCCTTGAAAACTCCTCAAGAAGCCATCCTGAAGATTTCCTCTTCTGCCATTGTCACTGTAGCTTGTCCTGTTTACCCTGACGTTCAGTGTAGATCAGGAAGAAATGAGAGGGAATGCACTGTTATATTTTGCAGCACCAAGAAAAACCTGCTGATTAGGAAGCCGAACGCAGACCACATCGATCCAGGTAAGGCCATTCCTCAGGTTGATTGTGGTTAATTCTGCTCTTTTATGCAGAGCAGTGAAGGATCACTGCAGATTTCTGACATTCTCTGTAGTTTTCTGTTCCCCTGTGACTTCTCAGAGATCTTAGCTTGGGCCTCTCAAGTGTCAAAACTAGATACCAATCATGGTTTTGGGTCCTCTCCACTCTTGTTTCATTCTTGGACTCCTACAGTGCATACTGCCTGTGGTTAGGTCCCAGATGGGGAAGCACAGCCTGTAACAGTTACTGAGAGGAGAGACTAACGATCAGAATTGGTCAGTTAGGACCTTGTTTTCTTGTTTCTGAGGAAAGTTAACCTTTGTTAGCTTCTGTCTGGGCTGTTGGTGCCAGTAGGGACATGGCTGATGTTATAAAACCAAGCCTATTTACAAGATATCAAACACATTATTAGTTACTGATAGCTCCAACAGCTTCAAAAAAGGCAGAGGACATTTGTAGAAACAAAGGATGATTGGCTTTGACAATGGAAGTGTAAAAGGAGCCCAGATGACTTACAGTAAGATAATTGTCCTGCCATGGTGCATACATTAGTTTTAATTTTGTCACTTGTGTAGACAGATACAATTATGCTGGTCAGCTATTTACTTGCATTTCAAGGATAATGGATCTCTTTCTTGCTTCAGAATGAGTGCGATAAGTTGTTGCCTGAGAATTGCTGGCATTCTTCTTAATTTAGGTCTTGGGTTTAACAACAGCATTAGGGGAGATTGAGGCTAGACATTAAGAAACATGCTCACTTGCAGGGTTGGAGAAATATCTGTCTATGTCAATGCTAAAATGTTCGAGAAATCTTCATATGCCTGAGTCGGACTTTCCTACTGAAAGCAGGACTTTACTACTTTCCCGGGGCTTTACTACTTACTTGGGGCTTTTTAATACTGTGAGGGTAGCTTCCTTTCAAGATTTGGTTTTATTTGTAATAGTATGTAGGGGGCATATGCATGCACACACATGAATGCACAAGCACGTATATGTATGTGCATGAGTGAACATGTCTGTAGAAGCCGGAAGAGCACATTGGATACTTGTGCAGTTGGTGATGCAGGCTGTTGTGGGCCACCGGATGGTTGGTACTGGGAAGTGAGTTTGAGTCCTCTGCAGAGCAGTGCGTGCTTTTAACTGCTGAGCTATCTCCCTGGGCTTTTAGAGAATGGAGAATTTTTCATTCCTTCCTTCATTTACTTTTCCATCTACTTATCCTTATTTTCTTGTGATTTCTGTCAAGCTCACACATGTATATAATGGAATATGATTACACCCACATCTCATTATTATTTCTATCCTTCATGATTCCAAACATGGCTTCCTCCCAACTTCATGTCCTTCATTTTTTCTTTTTGATAATACACTAAGCCCAGTGAGTGCTGCTCACATGAGCATTGGCGTGCATGGAAAAGCTACCAACACTGGCAATGGATAATGGCTGCAACAAAGGACAACATTCCTTTTTGAGGCTGCGGCTGCCTACTACCTTTTTATTAAAATCTCACCAAAATTAAAATCCTAAACATTTCAATAGAGCATTCCACCAAAGCCCAAAGGCCTAGTGGTGGGAAACAGGCTTCCACAACAGTTGGCCAACAGGAAGAGGGAAATGGCATGTAACTGGGTTGATGGAGAGAGGTTATTCATGGTAGACGGTCATAACCTGGCATAGAGGGTCAAAGTTAGAGAATATGACATGCTTGAGCATCTGCACAGCTATAGCCAAGGCCATTCTATGGAGCTCTCAGAGATGACTTTGGACACATTAACAAGGACCAAATGGGAGGTTTTGTTTGACTTTGTGGTAGCCCATGGGTCAGCTGCTGCTCAGTTTGTCCTCTGAGAACTTCTGCAGGGAGGCTTATCTGGCTGACAGCCAGCAGTTGTTAGATTTGGGGTTCACACTGAGGTTATGTAGTCTCAAAGATGCTCCCGGGTGATATCTGAGACTTATGAGGGCTCCAGAGTTAGGCTCCTCCTGTTCCATGAACAGATCCTCTAAGGGGCAATCAACCCCTGACTCCCCAGGGACCTTGCCTTTCCAGAGCTGCTATACTGTGGGCTTCAGCATTTTCTCCCCAGGGCTCTTTCCTTTCATCCAGTTTCACTGTGTCAGCCTTGTACCTCAGGCTTCTCCCACCCTCACCTGCCCTATTTTCCCTGATTCCTCAAAGGCACTTCTTTTGACAAATCTCATGTAATCCTTATTCTTTCTTGCTATCTGCTTCCCGAAGAGTGGGACTGACACGGATTCAGTGAGGTGTTTGGACTTTGAAGTAATAAACAGTAATTTAGGGTTTTACGCAGGGACATGGAATGGTAAAACCTCTGCTAGAGAATTGTGGGTACTGCAGGGAGGGGTGATCTAGGATGCATAAGACATGGGGGAATGACAAATCAGAATTGAAAAAAAGTGGAAAGAGGCTAGATACAAAAGAGAAACAAAGAAATGGAAAGGGTGGTGTGGCAATAGAGGGGGTCCAGCTACAAGACAGAGAGGGATGAGATGAGGGCCTTTCCTCTGCTTACCAGAGCCACTCATATAGCATTACCATGAAAGAGTTCAGTGAGGTTTCTTGCTAGTAGTTGGTCCTTTCATGACAGCAGAAAGGGTAGGCTGTCAGGTGCCTGTGCTTGGGAGGCCATAAGTACTTTCCAACCACCAGGAGGGACACATTCCGCACAGAAGACACAGTGCACTCCCCTCTGATCCCTGAAGATTTACTCCCTTTCCTGGTGGTTAGAAAGCATCTAGCCTTCACCAAGGTTAGCTAAAGGATGTAAAGGAGAACGTTGGTGAATTATTATGTGAAATAAATTTCTTTCCTGTTGTTTTTCTCAGCCTGAATGTCAAGATTATTATCTCGTTGAAAATTTAAAATGATCCGGATTTGAAATATTGGTGTGGCATTTGGTTCTTTGGTTCTTGGCTGGGAGATGATGAAGCTGATGTGGTTGCCTGAGTGTCACTTCCATCTGCTTCTCTGCTGCCTGTGTTTTAAGACAGGCCAAGTAGCCCAATGAAACTTTCTTCTGCTTTTCTGACACAGGTAGTCAGGTGATTCAGATCGCTGTGAGTGTTTTGAGGGAATTCTTTGGCTTTGCCAATTAAAATTACTGACTTGTGCAAGCTTTTCCCACCTCTATCCCTGTCTCTCTTGAATTCAACACAGGCAAGATCCTGAGTAGGGAAGAAGCTGTCCTGAAAACCAAAGGGTGAACATAACTGACATAATTAAGCCAATGAACTTATGTCAATAGATTCTATCTTCAATTTCTGATGTGAGCAAAATCTACCTGAGCTTTGAGGCACATAAAATCAGAGGTATACTGAATTACTTCCTAACTACATTCCTACTGAAACAGTGGTTGAAACACTGCGTGGGGACACTCCTCCTAGTGAGATAACTTCATGAAAACTACCTTAATATCACATCTCAAAATGCGATGCATGATCTTCTCCTTACATAGACTGCACACTCTATTTTGAATATAGAGCACGATTGCATTTGGGGTATAGAAAGATGTCAATATTATAAAGAATCACTACATAAAATCTGAAGAATTTACTTTTATATATAAAACAAAGTGTCTTATTATTTTATTTTTCTTTTTATGATATATTATCCAATTGAATCAAACACAATACTGAGTCACTCTAAGGTACATATTCCATGAAAGCAAGAGTTAATAAGAGGTCATTTACTGATGCAAATGTGGAGTGGATGCCTGCCTTTGGTCCTTGGCCATCACAGAGCCACTGTTAACCTCATGGCAACTGGCACGCCATGATCATAGAGCATGCTTTAGCAGAAGCTGTGTTTAGAAGCACCTCACTTCATTTGGTCCTTTCTCTTGTGCAGTTTTTGCAGAAGAAAAAGCATAGAAAGGGCAGGTTCTATGTCCAGGGCAGACTCAGAGACACTTCTGGAAGTCTTAGAGTCAACAAGCAGCACAGAGTGCGAGATATGGCCTTCATTGTTGCCTCAGGCCAGATACTGGCACCTGACTAACACAACTAGGAGGTCTAGGCAGTGACTAGATATATTTTTAATAGCAGGACAAGGAGAGGCTTTTCCAATGGGTTTCAAGCACAAGGAGGGAGTGATGGATGCTGTTGGTTTCCCTGTGGCAGAAAATTGGCTGCTACCGCCAGCTTCACTTGAGGCTAGAGATTCCCCAAAGCAGTGGTGTACAGGGCATCGTGCAGGGTGGATTAGGGCTTGCTGGTTACAGTGCTAGTGTCTATATTTTTGATATATCGTTCTAGAGAAGACCTTGAATTTTTGATCCAGGGTGTAACTCTTACCAAAGCAATCAGAACATTCAGAGGACATTTTAAGAATACACAGTAAACTGTAATTATGGTCCTGGATTTTCACACTTCCTTCTGAGGATTCCCTTTCCCATGTAACTTTGCACAGTCTTACCTCTAGATCAACCACTAGCCAGCCAGCCCTGCATCTACAGAGATATTTAGTGGATCCCATGTGATTTTGATAGAGGTAGTGCACATTGCTGAGATTGGCAGTACAGGGCAGTGTGTACAGTGATTAATACTAATCTTTAAACTGAGTGATACTAGGCATATCACGTGGCCTCTGGGTTTTGAATTTTTAAAAATCTATAAAATATTGATAATATGACCTATCACACCAGAATAATTTGAATATTAAATAAAATGACTTAATATGTAAAATATTATTTCTTAGAAACACTAGAGTCTGGATTTTAACATCTCATTATACAGCAGTCAACTCTTTTTTTGCCTAAGGGATCATGGTCCAAATAATGTTTCCTCCCTGAACCCTTACTTATTCACAGGCTGCCTTGCTGCACACTCCTGTCTCCAGAGGGTGACTCTAGTGAAGAATCTCTCAGATGAAATTCCATAGCAAACCAATGTTGGCAGAACTGGCTTGAAGGATGGATAAAGCAAGCTAGAGGTCAAACGCTATTCATGTTCATGATGTTTGAGTTCAACAGACCATGGAGGAAGTGGGAAAGTAAAGTAATTAAGTGGCACAAATTTTAGAGCCAAGAAGTAGTAGAAGCAGATGAGAAGAAAGAGGATGAAAAGGAAGAGGGAGAGGGAGAAGGAGAAGAAACAGAAACAAGAAATCTGTCTCATGTCTCCCCCAGGCCCACCCCAAATTTGCTGGCCACACTGTCTAATCTAAGCAGGTTTTGTTTTATCTGACCTTCCAGAAGCTTTTATATAAAAGTATGCATGCATCTTAGGCATCTGGGGCAGAATGGGTATCCTTCCTATGGGATAGTAGAAATCTTGTCCTTTTCATTTGAACTTAGATCATGAGGAGTTAGGGAGCACACAGATAACAGGCACCATGAGCCATTTCAATTGTTAAGCTTTGAGAAGAAATCTGGGTATGGAAATCAGTGAGGGTTGAAACTCCCATACAAGGAGGGCAACTAACTAAATCCAATAAAACAAAAGAAATTAATCATCTCAAAGCAAAACCAAAAGAAGAGAATCTCTCTCTCTCTCTCTCTCTCTCTCTCTCTCTCTCTCTCTCTCTCTCGTGCACATGCACAGTACCACAACCAACATCAAAATAACAAGAATTAACAAACATTAGTCATTAATATCTCTCAACATCAATGGACTAAACTCATAAATAAGAAGACACAGTTTATCAGATTGAAAAAGTAAACAGGACCATCATTCTGCTGCATATAAGAAACACTTCAGCAACAGATATGGACACTACCTCAGAGTCAATGGGTGGGAAAGATTTTCTAAGCAAACAGATCCAAGAAACAAGCTGGAGTAGCCACTCTAATATCTAATAAAATAGACTTTCAACTAAAAGTAATCAAAAGAAACGGGGAAGGACACATCATACTCACTCATCAAAGGAAAAATTCCACCAAGATAACATCTCAATTTTGAGCATTTATTTTTATGCACCAAATGGAAGGGCACTCACATTCCTAAAAGAAACATTACTAAAGCACAAACCACACATTAAACCCCACACAATAATAGTGGGGGACTTCAACACCCTACTCTTACCAGTTGACAGGTCATCAAAACAGAAAGTAAACAGAGAAATAATGAAACTAACAGATGTTATTAACTCAATGGATCTAACAGATATCTACAGAACCTTTCACCCCAAAACAAAAGAATACACCTTCTTTTTGGCATCTCATGGAACCTTCTCCAAAATCAAATATATAATCAGGCACAAAGCAAGTCTCAACAGATACAAGAAGATCGAAATAATAACTAGTGTCTGATCAGATCACCAAGGATTAAGGTTGGACTTGAACAACAACAGAAACAAGAGAAAGCCTACTTATTCATGGAAACTGAACAACTTTGTACTCAATGATTACTTGGTCATGGAAGAAATGAAGTAGTTAAGGATTTTCTAAAATTCAAGAAAAATGAAAGCACATCATACCCAACCTTATAGGACACAGTGAAAGCAGTGCTAAAAGAAAAGTTCATAGGACTAAGTGCCTATATAAAAAATTGGAGAGATCTCATACCAGGACCTTAACAGCATATTTGACAGTTCTAGAACAGAAAGAAGCAGACATACCCAAGAGGAGTAGAGAACAGAAAATAGTTAAACTCAGGGCTAAAATCAAGCAATTAGAAACAAAGAAAGCAATACAAATAATCAATGAAATCAAGATTTGGTTCTTAAGTAAATCAACAAGATTGACAAATCCTTAGCTAAACCAACTAAAAGGCCCAGAGACAGTCTCCAAATTAACAAAATCAGAAATGAAAAGGGAGTCATAACAACTGAAATGTAGGAAATTCAAAAGAATCATTGGGTCTTACTTCAAAGCCTGTGCTCTACAAATCTCCAAAATTTAAATGAGCTGCTTGGTTTTCTAGACAGATACAACTTACAAAAGTTAAATCAAGGTAAGATAAATTACCAAAACAGTCTTGTAACTCTTAAGGAAATAGAAACAGTCATTAAAATCTCCCTACCTAAAAGAAAAAATAAAAAAAAGAAAGCCCAATGTCAGATGCCTTTGCCATAGAATTCAGCCATACTAGTAAAGAAGAGCTAATACAAATACTCCTTAAACTATTCCACAAAATAGAAACAGAAGGAACACTGCCAAACTTATTCTACGAGGCCACAGTCACTCTGATACCTAGTCCCCACATTGTCAACAGAAAGAGAATTTCAGACCAACTTTGTTTCTGAAGATCAAGGCAAAAATACTCAATAAAAACCTCACAAACTGAATCCAAGAATACATCAAAAACATCATTCACCATTATCCCAATGATGAATGGAAGGTTCAATGTATGAAAATCCATAAAGTAATCTACCATATATGCAAACTGAAAGGAAAAATATCACATGACCATCTCAATAGATGCTGAAAAAGCCTTTGACAAAATCAGGGATACAAGATGCAAGCCTAAACACAATAAAGAATGCACAGGAAGCTAATGCCCAACATAAAATTAAATGGAGAAAAAGTTAATGCAATTCTACAAAAAACTGGGACAAGACTTTCTTCCTATCTATTCAATATAGTACTTGAAGTTCTAGCTAATGCAATAAGACAGCAAATGGAGATTAAGGTGATACAAATTGGAAAGGAAGATGTCAGAAGTATCACTATTCTCAGATTTTGGATGGTCTGATAGTATACATCAGCAACCCCAAAGTTCTACAAGCGATAAACAGTTTCAGCAAAGTGGATGGATACAAAATTAACTCTAACAATCAGTAACCTTGCTTTATACAATTGATAAGTAAGTTGAGAATGAAATTAGGGAAACAACACCCTTGAGAATAGCCACAAATAATATAAAATAACTTAGTGTAACTCTAATCAAACAAGTGAAAGACCTGTATAACCAGAACGTCAAGTCCCTGAAGGAAGAAAGTGAAGATGTCAAAAGATTGAGGGATCTTGATGCTCATGGATCAGAAGGATTAACTTAGTGAAAATGTCCATCTTACCAAAAGCAGTCGACAGATTCAATGTAATTCTCATCAAAATTCCAACATATTTTTTAAAAACCTGAAAGTGCAATTCTCAATTTCATATGGAAAAATAAAACACTCAGGATAGCTAAAACAATCCTGAACAATAAAAGAATTTCTGAAAGAATGACAATGCCTGATCCCAAGCTCTTTTACAGAGTAATGTTATAAAACCTACATGGTATTTGTACAGAAACAGACAGGTTGATCAATTAAATAGAAGACCCAGAAATGGATCAAAGACCTCAACATAAAACTGGATACACTAAATCTAATGGAAGACAAAGAGGGAATTAGTCTTGAACACATTGGTATATGAGAAAATTTCCTGAACAGAACACCAGTGGCTCAGGCTCTATGATCAACAGTGGATACATGGGACCTCATGAAACCAAAAAGTTTCTGTAAGGCAAAGGACACTTGCACTAGGAAAACAAACAAACAAAACCAGCAGCCTACAGATTGGGAAAAGCTCTTCACTAACCCTACATCTGACAGAGGGTTAGTATCCAAAATATATAAAGAATTCAAGAAATTAGACTCCACCAAATCAAATCACTCAATTAAAAATGGGGTTCAGAGCTAAACAGAGAACTGTCAAGAAAGGAATCTCAAATGGCCAATAAGCACTTAAAGAAATGTTCAATGACCTCAGTCATTAGGAACATGGAAATCAAAATAACCCTGAAAAACCAGCATACACAAAGCAAATGGCTAAGGTCAAAAACTCAAGGGACAGCACATGTTGGTGAGGATGTAGAGAAAGAGGAACTCTTCCATGGCTGGTGGGATTGCAAACCTGTACAAGCACTCTAGAAATCAATTTGCAGATCCTCAGAAAATTAGAAATAGCCCTACCTCATGAACCAGCTACACCACTGTACTACACAACAAGGACACATGCTCCACTGTGTTCACAGCAGCCTTATTTGTAATTGTCAGAAACGGGAAATAACCCAGATATCCCTCAGCCGAAGAACTGATACAGAAAATGTGGTTCATTTACACAATTGATTACTACTCAACTATTAAAAAGGAGGACACCATGAATTTTGCAGGTAAATGGATGAAACAGGAAAATATCCTGAGTGAGGAAATTTAGACCCAAAAGGACATTCATGGCATGTATTCACTGATAAGTGGATGTTAGCCATAAGTACAGAATACCATAGACCCAGACAATTTAAGAAATTAAACCAGAAGAAAGGCCCCGAGTGAGGTTGCTTGAATTCTACTTAGAAAAGGGAACAAAATAGTCATGGGAGCCAGAGGGAGGGAGGGACCTGGGGGGTAGAGGGGAAGGGGAGGGGAATAAGGGAGCAGGATCAGGCATGGAGAGAGATAGGAAAGAGGCCCCGAGGGCCTTTTGAATGAATGGAAATCTGCAACTGCCAGGGATGATGAAGTCAGGGATGGTGGGTGGAATCTCTAGGAAGTGCCAGAAACCTGGAATGGGGGAGATTCCCAGGAGACAATGCAGGTGACCTTAGCCAAGACTCATAACGTTGGGGATGTGAAACCTGAAGTGGCCGCTTCTTATAGCCAGGCAGGACTCTCATGGAGGGATAGGAACAACAATCCACCCACAACAATTTCCACCCCCAATTTTTCCTGTCTAAAAGAAATGCAGGGACAAAGACAGAGCAGAGCCTGAGGGAACGGCAAACCAATGATGAGCCCAACTTGAGACCCATTCCATGGGCAAGCACCCATCTCTGAAGCTATTAATACTCTGTGTTGCTTGCAGACCGGAGCCTAGCATCACTATCCTCTGAGGGGCTGCACCCATCAGCTGACTGAAACAGATGCAGATACCCGCAGCCTAACTTTCGATGGAGGTACAGGATTCTTATGGAAGAGTCGGGGGAGGAATTGAAAGTCCTGAAGGAGATAAGAACTCCACAGGAGAACCAACAGAGTCAACTTAGATCCTTGAGGGTCCTCAGGGACTGCACCCCCAACAAAATAGCAAACACAGGCTGGACAAAGGGCCTCTGGTCCAGATGAAGATGTGCAGCCCAGTTGCCACAAGTGCAGGGAGCTCTGTCCCTAAAACCGCCCTCTGTGGAATCCAGTCACCAAGAGGGCTCCTTTGCTTGGCCTCAGTGGGAGAGGATGCATTGAATCAGGCAGAGACTTGATGTTCCAGGATGGAGAAATATGTGGGGGACACCCTCTCAGAAGAGAAGGGGAGGAGGATGAGGGAGGAACTCTGTGAGGAGGTACTTGGAGGGGGCAGTGATTGGGATGTAAAAACCAAGAACAAAAAAAAACAAGAAATCAGTAGGAAAATTAATCTTTTTTGCATGTCCAGTTTAAATGCTGGAATTATTATATTTCCTTCACGCCACAGAATACTATATTTAGTCACAATGTGGCCTATAGCAAAAGCTGGAGTTTATTTTCAAATATGCAGAGCAGTGGAGTAACTAATGTTCTGCATATTGGCATCCCGGTGCCAGGCATACTGTCACTTACCTGTTTCTGTAATGTGTCTATTGGAGTGCCACACTGGTTGAATCCCACTGGAAGCTCCTCCCCAGCGAGGACTCAGAATCTCAAAGATGCTACTTAAACGTACGTAGTACTCAATAACTTACAAGACTCTTTGCCAGCTGTCACTCCATTTTTGACCTCTCTCAATATTCCATTGGAGAAGAAATTCCTATCCTTAATGTGAAGGGGAGACAACAGGTTTTGGGTAGTCAAATGGCATCTTGCATCAAGGTCAGGATATTAGGCATTGTCTGACGTCCGCTCCATGAGTTTGTCTGGCTCTCTCTTCTTCATTGTCAATAGAACTGCAGTTCAGTCCACGGCAGCCCTGCTGGGTACCTCCCTACCAGCCTTGGTTCTATCTATCCTGCTACATATTTGTTTTTCACAGGAAAGTTGTGAAGTGCATTAAAAAGAGGGCTCAAACCCTACCAAAGTGAGGTGTCAACCAATGGGTATCTAAATTGCTCATGACAGCCTGCTTCCAAAGCTGGTGACTACTGTCTTGTGACTATCCTAGAAGACGGGTGTATGACCCACAGTTGCCAAGGCATTTATAGGTATCTGGAGGGTTTGAGGAAACTCCTGCCTCTCTAACTATGGAAAAAGGAAGACAAGCAGACAGGGAGAATACAAAGCCAAGGACAGAGAAACTGACCCAGACATTCAATATCTTTCAATTGCATTTAATCAACTAGGAAAATCTTATTCCTGAACTTCCTGCTAATTGGTATAAAGAGTTGTTATTGTCAAATTCCCTATAAGCAGGTGTTGAGGATCCTACTTTAAAGTTCACCGGAGTGAAATGAGAAATTTTAAGTTTAAGTGACCCAACATTTTAGAGACATAGGGCTGCAAACCTGCAAACCCCACTTGGGGTTCAGACTTGAAAACTTTTCATCCCAGATTATACAATCATAAAATCTGCCTCCCTTGTCTGTTCCTTCTGACTTCCAATCAGCAGCCCGGGAGCTGGAGACAAAGAGATAGACAGGTGCCTCCCGCAGAAAGAAGAAAGGATGGGAAACAAAGCCTTGGAGGCAGTGAAGCCACCAAGCAAAAACCAAACCGCCTCTTCCTGCCTTTGGCCTAACAATGCCCTTCTTTGTAACACACAAGAAAGCAATGTAGAGAGGAGGAAAGCATGTGGGACTGGAGGGGACAATTCCACTTTCAAGTTCTGGTTTGACCACTTTGCAAGAATGTCACTTTAGGCAAGTCCCTTGATCTCTCTGAGGTTCAGGGTTTTTTTCATCCATCAAATGAGAAGAATCACCCCTGGCCTGTTTTCTTCCAGTACAACAAGGGCAAAGGCATGTGGAAATCTCTCTCTGCTGCTTATTAGAGCAGATGTCCTCAGGGCGGACATGGCCTTCCCCATGACGGGCAGAGACTAAGGATGCTAACGGTCCTTAGCACGAGCCTTGCAATAATGTTATTGCTTTTGATAAATTTATAATTTGTACCTTGTAAATTCAAACATTCTCCCCTCTGAATGTGATTCAGAAGGTTAATGAATGAAACGCCTGATTTTCAAATCCCAACAGCCGGTGTTAATTGGAAGCAAACACACACCTTCAGGTTTGATCTATCATAACAAGACAGTCAGATGACTTAACCTCAAAGCAACTCACTATTGCACCACTCAGAGGCTAGGGAAGACGACGGCATTTCAAAGGCTTTGGATGTATTTGTGCGTGCTTGTTCCCTTCCTGGTCTCTTCCATCCCTTTTTGCAAACATAATAAACTAGAAGGAAGAAACGGACCAAAGAAAATTTAAGGAGACAAGATGGAATATTTTTGAATAACCTGAAAATATTAAACCCATAAAATTTAATTAAAAAAAAACAACCCCAGAAGTAGCTGCCACTTGCTACTGATGCATGATAAAATCATTTGCAGCCTTTTTTAGGAAAGTATGGCCTGGAAGCATAATTAAAGGACCAGGACAGTAAATGCAGTGTCACAAGAAGAGACAATAGTAAAAGAGTGGGAACATGTAAATTACATATACAATTACATGCGGTTGCATGGTTCAAAAAACTAAATGCATCTTTCTCTTACAAAAACCAATACATATACACTAAGCTGTAAGAAGACTTATGACAGAACCTCCCGACAGAGTAGACTCCAAGGTCTAAGGCTCTTGTGGGTGTGATAGAGACTAAACTCAGAACCTTGTATATGCCGGGAAAACTCTGTATCACTGAAACATGCCTTTAGTTCTTATAGGGCAAAGCTCTGGTACTGAGTCTTTCCCCCACAGAGTTACAAGTTACAGGAGGAGTCTCCATTCAAATTCCCAGTCTGTAAGAGCCTCCCGCTTCCCTGTGTAGTGTGTGTAGGCACACTGCTTAGCATTTTACCACTCTTCACTCTCGCTGGTTCTTAGTCCTGTCAGGTGAGTACCCATGTTACAAAAGGGGAAACTGAGGATCCCAAAGATTAAGAGGCTGTTTTAAATTACCCAGCTAATAAGTGTTGGGGGAGGGGAGGGGTCTGGAGTTGACACTTGGCTAGCTTCAGCTCACAAGAAATCAATTAAAGTAATGAATGCCCATACTAAATTGCCTATGTGTAAGAAAATATATAAATTGCTTATACATGAGAAGCACGTATACTGCATATTTACTGAATACACAAATATTCTTCACATGTGTATATGACATCAACTACACTGCATAGGGGAAAAAAGAGACAAACAAGCTTTCTGACTTTTAAAATCCTTGAAACGAAACCTTAGCAAGAATACTGTGTCAAGACTAGTATCATCAGAATATTCTGTGCATCCTGCTTCTTCCTCACCATGTGGGTGCTAGCTCCCTGGTCTGCTAGTCCATCAATGGTCACATGATTCCAAGAGCACGGTTCTCCTTACTATCTAGCCTTACTTTTGATATGTTTGCCCATTGGGATTAGCATTAACATACACCGATACCTTGGCTTCACGTCTGTATGTGACTTAGTACCCTCTTTAAGAAAGGCATTCAGACATGGCAGGTCATGAAGGGTCCACCAGGTTCTACTCTGGCTGCTGCTTCTCGCCTACTCTTTTCTTGCTTCTGAAATGACAGCTCATGCTCTGTTGTCAAATAACTAAAAGCTACAAATATATGTGGAACTTTCAGAGCATGCCAAGGGTAATGAGGACACATCATGTTCCATGAAATAAATTGTCGCAATTTGATATGTGTTTATATACAAATACTCAATTGTGTGGTAAGATTATTAGATGGGTTGTTTTAAAAAGCTGTACCCACAGTACACTTCCTATAGTTTTCCAAATACCCTTGTGTTCTCTTGGGTCTTTATTTGTTCATCCATGACAATCCATGACAGACTTGATGGTAAGACCCTACTGCTGAAGACAACACATATGTTGGTCGTGGGACATGGAGAGACAAAGTTGGTTCTGACCAGGAAACTTCTTTCCTGCATGCTAGATTCAGAATACTGGAAGGTGCTGTATAGGCTACTGAGGGGACAAGACATCAGTGATAGCCTTACCTAGCAGTGAATACCGTGAACACTGATCATGACTGGCATATTTGTTCTACCTGATTAAAGAATGGAATTGCATAGCTCTGGTTAGTAACTTTGCCTTATGTATCTGTCATAGTTACATCTGAAGACATGAAGAAGCATACAAAATAGCCTGGTTTGTGTTTGACACCCAATGAAGTCAGTTTTCAGAAGGAGTTAAAGAGATATTACTTCTCTGTTC
Organism: Rattus norvegicus; assembly: GCF_021556685.1. Lineage (NCBI taxonomy): Eukaryota > Metazoa > Chordata > Mammalia > Rodentia > Muridae > Rattus > Rattus norvegicus. The sequence goes on along the minus strand of NC_141534.1, from coordinate 162,737,221 downwards.
TCCCCATAATCATGATACCTGCCCATCAACCATAAACTCCTTGAAATCTTCACAGGAAACACAACTGTGGGACCAATGCAACGACTCATTATTGTGTGACTGCACTTGCCACAAAGGCAGACAGCACAATTTTGAGCCCAGGAAAACAAAATGGAAGGGTATATAGACTTGTGCAAGGCGTCCACTGATCTCTACATGTGTCAGGGCACGCTTGCTACTCTCTAACATTGTAAATGCACATCTGACTTAGGACCACAGTCTGCACCTCATCTCTGAGACCTGGCCATTGAATTTGCTCATGGTTTTAAGACATGCTTTGGACTAGAGCTGGGAGTGAAAGATTCATATTCAAGGTCTACATTTTCACTACACTTTGTTTGCTTTCTATAGCCAATGTTCATTTGCACAATGGAAACCAGCCTGCATTTGAAAGGGCAGGGGGACCTTCTAGCTTCTAGTTGGGAACATGGCACATGCAAATGAACATTTACTCTCTACTAAGCAAACATGGCCAGTTACTGGTGTGGGTTAGGGAGAGAATAGTAAAAGAAATGCAATATAGAAAATAAACTGAATTTAAATAAGAGAATTGTTTAACATAGAAACAAATCTTTGGTGTGGAACAATCTCAGGAATATAGAAAGACAAATATCATAATAACATCGTGATAGGTTTCAGAATAAATCATGGTGCTTTCCCATTAGAGGCCTGAGAAGGGCTTTAAAACCTTCTCATTAAAAAGATTGTAAAGCATCTTGTGTTGCCCCTGTTATCATTTTATATACCTGGACCAATCAGTAGACTTATGACACATAGAGTATCGTGCAAAGGTTTTAAATGCTATCTGTGTAGTACTCTGTAGAAATATTGATAGAGATATAATGAAAGATAGCTTAGAAATAGTGTAAAGATGAAGATTTTCACTCTTCCTCTTCCCCCACTCTCCTTGATTACTCCTGAAATGTTATTAGGGCTCCTGTGTATCTCAAGTGCTCCCATGGGGACCATGAGACACCTTCTGTTTCCTGAGCTCTAATCCTTCTAAGGGAGACCTTAATACACCTGCTATCCTTGTGTGGACCTATAGGCCTGCCCTGAGTGGTTTGGAGCACAATATTCTAGTCCTGACTACTCCTTGCTTGGCCTTCTTCAATGGTTCCCCAATACCCCTGGAGAAAGTTCAAACTCCATGGCAGAGTTTCCAGGGCCATTGTAGTGACTGTCTACCATAGCCTCATTCTTTCAACCACACACATCCTGCTACCTGTCAAATAAGGATATTCATTAGGCCTATGACAGGCTTCATTCATCAGAATTCAGACCTGGAAAGGGTTTAACTACTGCCTTGCCTTCCAAACTCAAACCAGTTAATGCCTTTTTCTGAGAGAAATATGCAGGATGAGGGAAGACAAGGTCCTCTGGAAGGATGCTACAGGGATGGTAGTGACAGACAGCCAGATAGGCAGGCAGACAGACACACACAGAGAGAAAAGGAGAGAGGGAGAGGAGAAACCATTGGCATCCTTCCATAGGACCATTGTCGCCCACATCTTTATTATTGTGTGATCATCATGTTACCGGAAGTATCTGCTTCTATGCTTGTCTTTGTTACCAGGCTACTAGAAGAAAAGATCACTCAATCACTGATATTATATTAAATTACCTAGCTTAAATTACCTAGCACAGGCACTGCATATTAAAAGTATCTTCTTCCTTGTTTGTTTGCTTTTTTTTGGATTGAGCAAAATAATCCAATACCCACTTCACTCTACCTTCAAATCTCCTTGCTCATCATTTGCAATGGCATCTCAAATCTTGACAATAAGATTGTGTCATTTCAGGGGCAAAAATCAATAGGTGTCTCTTAAGGAGGATTGCTTTGATTAAGCAGAGGGAACCCCAGAGAGAGCACAGAACTCCCACCTCCTTCTGCCAGGATGTGATAGAACATCTTAATTTCACAAGAGCAGAGGGGGCTCCCAGGGTTCCCAGAGAGGCCAAGGTCAGCTGTGAAAACACAAATATGCTGTAATCTTCCCCAAAGTCTCTATTTTTGACTTTGGCAGGATTGTAATTGACCACCCACCTAGGCGAGATAATGTGGAATCTTTTGAGTGAAATTCTTGAAAAGCCTAATTCAAAAGCAGAGACTGTGGAAGAGACAGCCTTTGTTTGTGTGTGTTTGTGTGTGTGTGTGCTCTATTTTTACAAACATCATCCCAAAGCCTGGCTGATCAGGAAAATAATAAGCACTGCTCGTTTATAGGTAAACTCATTAGAGATTTCTGGAGGCGAACTCACCAAAAATGAAGACAGTTCTTGTTTTTTGATCAAAGAACTCCTTGGAGATTGCATCTTGAAAGATGACCTGGTGAAGCTGTTTTACCTGATTAGAAGCCACTGGCTTCTTTTCTCTCCTCCAGGAGGATGGCAGGTGAAATTAGCAGGTAGAGGACAAGAGTTTTGCAAAGCCTTTCCCTGAAGTTGGCTTAACAAAAGCACTTGTTTCCCTCAGTGCCTGGGTGAGGAGGTCCTGGAGATACCATGGCGAGCATGGCATTGCCTCAAGGGCAGTCAGTAAGAGTTTGCAATGTTGTTGCTTCCCGCTGCGCGCCTTGCACAGTTCTTTATGAGATCTTGGAATCCGGGATCCTCTGTATTCTCTTCATCCCTAGAATGTCTTTGACTGCTAAATGTTGTAATTGTTATTAATTGCTTTCCCATACTGCACGGGCGTTGTTGGCATTCCGGCAGGAAACTGGGAGATTCTTGGAAAGAGGAGCTGTGCTGAAATGCACAGAATGTGGACTGCATGATGACACAGGGTCCAAGTTTAAAATGTACACTTAGTAGCTGAGGGATTTTAGGTAAGGCTCTTGGAATCTTTATGTATCAGTTTCCATCTGCAAAGTGGACATAATTATATGAATTGTCTCTAATGTTTCTGATCAGTACAGACAGAGTTTGGTACCCTAGTACCAATAGAACAGGCTAGGGATACTGACATGTTCCTTAGTCTCAGTGGGAGAAGGAGAGACTGGAGGATCCTGGGACTTCTGTGGCCACCTTACATTGCTGAATCAATGACCTCTGTACTCAATGAGAAAGCCTGTCTCAAAAGAATAATTTGTAGAATAATGGGAGATACTTAATTTTGATCCCTATTCTTTGCGCATGAGCGTGTGTATGCACTCACTCACTCACTCACTCACTCACTCACTCACACACACACACTCTTTATGGCCTAGACTTGCTAAACTTAAGTTTTGACATATAGTTGATGCTCTCAGCCATTAGATGGTGTTCTCTTTATCTCAACTGCCTAAAACTGAAAGTTGGAAAATTGGGGCTCATCCTTAAAAATCTCCCTTTTTCCTCATGCCAGACATCCAATTCATCACCCCTTGTCTCTATTTTTATCTTCCGTTACAATTACATCCCTTCTCTTCGGTCACCACTTACTCTAACTAAAGTCCTTATTGCATCCTGGGAACAGCAGTCCTCTTTAAATTCTCTTCCGTTCTTTCTTCTTTGCTGTTGTCCAACGTATTATTAAGGGAGCAGTGAACGAAGTCTTTAACACCATACACGTCAAATGACTCTCTGGTAGGAAATTCTGAGTTCATTTAGATAATCCCCAAATTCTTAGTATGAGTAGAGAAACTCACCCCATTTTGCTAGCTCATCTTCAATTCGAGACACTCCTGAATCTGGGACTGCATCTTGGGATGTAACATTTCCCCCTCAAGACCATTGTGTTGTTTCAAGGAGCTTTCTCCTCTGTCCATGTCATTAGGGCACAGCCTTCAAAGCTGGCACTATAGACCTGCCATCTCCAGCCCCACGGCCCATTGTAAATGTTATCCTCTGTGAGCCGAAGCATCCTTAATAAGAGGAGGGACTGCTCGTTGACTGTTTCCTCCACCACTTGCTAAGTTTACACGAGGACAGGTGCTCTCCATTACCCACTTCAGCTCAATGCACAGCAAAATTTCTGGTGCTCAATAAATAATGAGCAAACAAACGAATGCCCCAAACTGTTCACTCAAGAGATCTGAGAATTGCAACCATGAATGAAGTGAGAAACATCTGTGCTCTCCAGCAAATACAAAGGCTCTAATATGTTTCGGTTAGTTTCTTTTCCTACCCAATCTGATTCTACTGTGAATGGAGCTGGCTTAGAAGCCATCGAAGTACACAGAGAAGGAGCATTTTCATTCTGTGAAAATTAAATATAGCTTCTATGTCATTTACACAGAGTTCTATTGGGGAGAAATCAACTGCAAATCTTATCTTGTAAAGGGTCTCTCAAAGGGGAGCTCTGCACTTCATGCTCAGTCTTGTTGTGATGTGTGCATATGAATGTGTGTAGTATCATTTCCAGTCACAGAGAAATGATGATATTTCAAGAGTTTGATTTGAAGACATTCATGAGCTACCAAGTCAGCCAGTAATTACACATAGCAGTGAGCTGGGAAGGACAAGAATGAATTAGAATTGCGAAGATAACAATATTAAGACCCTGAACAAGACTGGGTGAGAAAATGTAAGTTACACATGCAAATGGAGGCTGGGGATTTAGCTCAGTGGTAAAGCGCTTACCTAGGAAGCTGCAAGGCCCTGGGTTCGGTCCCCAGCTCCGAAAAAAAGAACCCCCCAAAAAAAAAACCAAACACATGCAAATGGAATTGGAGTTGGACAGAGACTCACAGAGCTTAGTAATGAGAGGAGTCTTCATTATAAACTTGTAGGAAATATGAGAAAATCAGATAATATAGAGCCTAGGGTTAGGTGTTAGAATCCGGTGGGCCTGTGTTCAAAGCATGGATTTGCTCCTTATGGTTTATAAAGTCTTGATCAAAGTATTTAACCTATATTTCTGATTTGTACAAAGAGAGAGATAATATTATCTTACATAAAAACTTTGTGATCCAATGTTGAAGAATGACTACATAATATCAACACAGTAGAGTGCCAGGTGTCCCCGAAAGAAAGCTATTTGGGTTACTTAAACTTATTTTAGGGATGAAAAATTCCAAATCAAAGAGAGTCAAATTTTGGTAAGTATCAGGTGACAGTACAAACACGGTTAGGGCTGCTAAATGTGCTGTTAAGCTCCCAGGTAAGGGCTGAAGAGATGGCTCAGTTTGTAAAGCAATTGTCATGCAAGGCAAAGCATGGGACGTCAGTTCCCAACTCTCCTGCCCACCTGACTGCATGGTGGTCCTCCTATAATCCTACAGTGTGGGAAGCAGAGATAAAACATCCCTGGGACAAGTCAGCTAGCTACATTGGCCAAATTGGTGATGTCTGGACTCACATGATAGACTCTGCCTCAATAAATCATATGGAGAAGAATGGAGAAAGATACCTAACACCAACCTACTATACAAATACACACATGTACATACACCCAAATGCTTGTGTGCACACCCTCATATACACACCCAGCAATAATAACATACAATTCTAAGTTCTGTATTCCTCTACCTTATCTTCTTTTTTCCCCATTTCTGACACATATATCCCACAGAATACAGCAGTACATAGAAGACAATGAAAAATATGCAGAAGAATATATGGTTATAGGAACATGCATATCAAAGAGGGTAAATTAAGAAATCTACTGTTATTGTCACCTCTTTTGTGACACCTAAACAACTTGACTACAGATATGAAAAACCCTGTAAGTACATAAACTGAGTAAGATGAAAACTGGTAACTCATTAGTTTTAATGAAAGAATGGAGAACCAAGAGTTTCATATGGGAACTGATACTGTAGGGCCAGGCCAGGGATGTGTCAGAGTCAGAGTCGCAATGTTTGAGTATGATTCAGAGACTTGGTCAGTTGTGAAGCAGAAAGTTTAAACAGGACCTCGATATGAAGTCATAATCAAGAATACAGAACTAATCGAACAAAAACAGCCTTCTCTGTGGAAGAAGTGTTGATGTATAAGTTCAAATATACATAGTATGTAAGCTTTAGCTGAAAAAATAAAAGACTAATATTTTGTTCCCAAACTTATTCCATGTACTTATAGCTTATGTCAGGAAACTCCAAGCCAAGAAACTAATATAAGATTGGTTCTCATTGAAGGATAATCATAAAATACCTGCAGCAATAAATACAAAAGAGTGTCAGGAGGGAGTCCCCATCTGTAACAGCAGAAAAAAATGAGAAATATCATGAATTAAGTATGTTTAAATTACTACAAATATAAGTTGGAGAGATGGCTTAATGGTTAGGAACATGTACTGCCCTGGCAAAGAATTCACATTTGATTCCCTGCACCGATATCAGACAGCTTACAATCTCCCAGAACTCCAGCTGAATGACATCAGATAGTGTCTTATGGACTCTGTGGGCTTCTACACTCACAAGTGCACATAGCCAAACACACACACACACACACACACACACACACACACACACACACACTTAAAAATAAGTCTTAATATGGATGCAAAATATTAAGTTTACAATATGTATCACAAAAGATACATGCAATGCAATAAAAGAGCTAAGCATAACTTCTAAACAGTAAAAAAAATGAAATGAAGACTAATAAAAAGTGGATTGAAGAAAAATTTTCTGCAGATGATAGATGGAGAGAGAGAGAGAGGGAGGAGAGAATATTTAAGTAGACTTCCTAGCTAACTGAAGTAAAGTAAGCATTCATATTGAAGTATAAAGAAAAAAAGAGGTGGAAACATTAACCAGACTAAAGAAATTATCAAAATAAAATAAACACATTCATGTCTTCTTATATGGCTAATAGTGGTTTGAGTTGGGAAAATAAAGACATGGGGAATTTGGGGTGATGTAATCATAAAAGTAATCATTATCAGGAACTTTAAGCATAAGCAAACCCCTAACACCTCAGATTTGAGATCATGATGAAACCCATTGCAGAATATCCGAACACAAAGAAGATCGCTGGCATACCAAGGAGGCAAGGAGGTTAAACAGCTGTTTCTGACAAACAGCCACGAAGCCACTGAGGAAATGGCATTAGCAGGTGAACATACGATGGTGGAGATCAATACTCACATATACCAACAGATAGAGACTAGAAATACAAAAGTTATTCTCCGATATCTAAGAAGTCCATACAAGCTGTAGTTAGAAGTATAATAGGATCCACTTCAAAAAAACAAAACGTGATCTATTACAATGGCATAAATTAGTGGTTCTCAAACTGTGGGTCACAGCCCCATTTAGAGTTGTATATTAGATTTTTTTCTGAATCATATATTTACACTGTGATGCATAACAGTGGCATAATTTCAGTTATGAAGCAGTTACAAACTAATTTTGTGGTGTGGGTGTGGGGGGCCGTCAGCACAACATGAGGAACTGTATTAGAGATGCAGCACTAGGAAGTTGAGAAAGCCTTTCATAGATGAATGAAGAGATATCAAGTAAAAACTAGCTGACGTGCAGATGTAACTAAAACAAGTATTTACTACATAGACAATGGCTATAGGTAGAGAAAGTACAAGTGAGATGAAATTCGAAACACCATTGGCAGTGGTAGGTGATACATAAAGGGATGGATGCCTGGGGATAGGTGGTACAGAAAGGGATGCCCTGGGGTCAGTGCTGTAGGTTCTTGTATTTAAGAGTTAAGATACTCTCTAAAAACAGACTTCAAAGGTAGCCAGCACAATGGAGAAAAAGACATGAAAACATTTCAATAATGAAAGAATAAAAAATATTAACAGGATGGGCATGGTGGTACTTACCTTTATCCTCAGAACTCAGGAGCAAGCAGCTCTCTGGGAGTTTGAGGGCAGCCTGAGTTACATAATGAGATCCCATTTCAAAATGAAATAATAACAAAAAAATAAACAAAGAACTAAAAAAAGAAAATTATCAATTTATGAGAGGAATATAATAAGCCCTCTGAATATGTAACAAAAGTAAAATGAGAGACATAAACTCAAACCAGTAATAATCACAAGAAGTGTAAATCTCCTGAACTCGCCTTTTAGTGAGATGACAACTAGAAACATGTGGATGTAAAATACCTGAAGACAAAGGGAGAGAGAAAAGCATAACAAAATAATCTTGGCTAATTAAATAACGTTGCTAGAGAGAGTATCAGGTAGGTAGGCGAGAGGGGAAAACAGTACTAAGAATGAAGGCAGTTATGATGCTACCTAAAAAAACAATAAAAAAATAAAAGTCACAGCAGTTTTAAATTTGTGTGGCACAATAAATCGGGCTTTAAAATGTAAAACAAAAATTGAGAGGTGAACACAAAGGCAAAAGCCCCATTGGCCTAATAGGTAGACTTGAATGAATGTACACAGGTAGTCAATAAAAAGTTCTCTGTAAAAGAGAAAGACTTCATTGAGGTCATTTTAGTTATGAGCCTTAGCATGATTGGACGAATATATTAAAGCATGTGTTTAGGCACATATGTGATATTTCGAAGTTTGGACCACGTATTAGAAAGCAACAAATCTCCATATATCCCGAAGAGATAATATAATTATATACACTTTCTAATCACGTTAGAGAAACAGAGAAGGGAAAATAAACAGCAAAAGAATATTAGAAACTCACCTAATCTAACAATTAGGACCCATATGTTTAATTAACTCAAGCCAAACAAATGGAGGGAACATCCAAATTCACTTACAAATGGCTGATAATGGAAGCCATCCATTCAAAGTGGAGGGCACGCTGCCAGCCACGTTCCTACTGGATTTGTGGTCGGATATTCTCATTGGTCGTTCAGGAAGGCAGAGAAGTGGCTGAACACAGCATTAGCAACCAAGTGAAAACCAAAGCAAATAAAATGGAATGACTGCAGTCGAGAAAAATGACGAAATGCATGAATAAAGAATATAAGTATAATGCCAATTTCGTTGTTCAGCATAGCCAACAAATTCTTACAAGAGTAACCAAGAAAGTAAACTGGAAAGAGACACATGAAACTATGGGACCCCAGGAAGCAAGAACACAAAGGAACAAATCTTGCCCCCAAAATGGAAAAAGTACACAAAATGACTTTCTCGAAAATTATAACATGAAAATTGATTTGAGGAGGAATTTTCTACCTCCACGGACTATAATTTAGTAAATAAATTGAACGAGTAGTTTGAAATGGGGTGAGTTCTTAGCTTGGTCAATACTGTGCTTATATGTTGGTGTCTATAAAACAAGGTCATCACTATAGTGACTTTACCTTGGGACGCAGTTATACTCCCCTTAATTATACAAGCAAGTTCACATTTGAATCCAGACTATAAGATTCACAGGCTAGTAGTAGAAAGATAAATTCATAAACAGAGGTAAGATATTGTGCCACAGTTCATTCTGGGCACAATAAAAATGTGGATGTAGCCATTCTGAGTTCTTCTTTTTGCCCAAGATGAGGATTGAATTTAGGATCTTGTATATATGAGGCAAGAACCGTGTCATCAACCTTATTTTGTTCTTGGGAAAGGGTCATGCTAAGTTGCCCAAGGCTGGCCTTGAACTTGTCACGTAGATCAGACAGGCTGGAATTTAGGATCTTTGATCTTTCAGCCTCCCAAGCAGCTGGGATTACAGGTTTGCAACATTATGTACAGATAGTACAGCAGCCTTTGATCTTCCAACATTCATCCCAGTATTCCAAGCAAAAATGTCACATTTTGCCTATTTTTATTAAGATATTTAAGTTCTTATTGTAAAATACATTTGAGCTTAGAAAGTCTGCAACAGCAATGCAACAAATCAAATCAAACCAAACGGAAGCAAAACTGAAGGGCTCCTTCAATCCAACCCCATCTCATCACTAGGAAGACTGTCCCGGATTCAGTACCTATGGGGGGCAGATCAAAGGGAAGGATTTCTTTATAGTTCTGCCATTTGAGCAATGTTTCTCCAGAGCCTGGAAGGAGGAGACGATTTGTCAACAAATTGTCAGAAAACAGCAATTTATTGTCTCACTTTGTGTCCTCAGGCAGTTCCGCTCTGGCCCTGGTTCTCTAAGGCTTTCACTTTTTAGTTCTTTCCCAGCCTAAGATGTCTCTGGAACATTCCAAATCATGTCCCTTCTACTGAATGTCACTCACACTCAAATAAACAGAAAATGACATTTCTCTCTTCCTGGACTGACTTTTAAAATAACTTTCCTAACAAGACAAAATTCTGCATTGAGTTTGATATGTAAATATATTTTTTAAGAAATAAGTGATGACCAACAGAAAGGTTAGTGTTAAAGCTGTGGTCCAGGGGAAGTGATCCAGAGACTCTCTACAACATTGTTCTTGCCATTACCTCCAAATAAAGAAAGCTTCCTCTTTTCCATTTCACACTGGCTTCTGTTGATGTCCATTTTGACTGTAGACAATGTCAACTTTAAGCCGGGCTGAAGGAAACCTATATTTCGGATTTCGAAAGTACTTTCATTGCAGGCACTCTAAACCTGCTATTTGAAAAGAAAATGAATAGTATTATAGTAAGGGATGATGGTAGAGATTTCTCTATAAGGAATTTTATACTCCCAAGTGAGTACTTTTGTCATGCTAGAGCAGAGACACTGTCTACATAATCTAGCAGATAGTTGTTCAAGATCAAAGAGAAGTTTAAGAGTAGTTTTCAACCCTCAAGCCTTTCTCCTTTTCTCTCAATTCATTGGCACATTTATTTATTGACTTATTAGCTATATTGACCCAATAATGTTCTCCTCTATGGCTAATATCAGGAGACATTTGAATTTTCTCTCCATTTAAATTTCTTGAATTATCTTTGCCATAGTTTAGTTATAAAATTATCCTTAGAGGTTTTTATATGTCAAATGTTTTGTTTCCAGTCAGCGATGCTATTGGGAGATGATTGAACCATGGGAACACTAACCATATGAATGATCCTCTGAAGAATTCCTACTGACTAGAATATGAGGAGCTAGAACCCAGATAGAGGAAGGTCACTGTGGGCATGGCTTGAAGGGCTGTATCTTGTGCCTGCCGCTTCATGTCTTTGCCTTTCATCTCTGTAAGCTGAGCACCTTTGCTTCATTACATGCTCTTCACCATGGCATTATGCTCCCCCAACTGGGATCCAGACACTAGGGAAACAAGGTACAAATGACCACTGAGGCCACAAGCCAATATAAAGTCTTTCTCTCTTGGGTTCTTTAACTGGACCTTTTGTCACAATGAGACAAAGTGTGACTAACATAAGGCTCATTTGCCAACAGAAAGCAACAGGTTAAGAGCTCACAACTACCTCCATTAACATATCATTTCCCTTCTAAAATCACCAACATCAATTCTTAGACTGTTAAGGAATTGGAAGTGGTTTCTTAACTTGAATAACATAGAAAGGATATTCAGAGGACTTTCACTGTTCAGACAGGTCACCTGTCAGGATTTTGAGTGGGGAAAGATAGAGACTAGGACCATCTATTCTTAAGGCTTCTGAGAAATACCAATACACACCCCAGATTGTAAACCACTATTCCAGGAAGTGCTTCTGAAATTTTATTGTGTGACATCTTTTATGTGTGACATTTTAGTTCAGCTCATCAGCGACGGGGTCTCTGTTTCTGTATCTCTATGATACTCAAAAATGAAGCTAGGCTGCTTATCCTCAGATATACCTCAAACAAGATACTTGTAGAAGCTGAGTCCTTGCTTTCTCAAGTTCTTCTGAGTGTAAGACTTTATACTATGAGTTTCTCATCCTGAAAGGCGGTACCTGTTCAATGGTGGACACAGGTACAGGCAGGATGAGATTTATGTATAGAAAATGTAACACTCATATAGCTTTCACATCCTGGAGCTTCATGAAGTCTCAGAGCTACTGAAGTTCCAGACAGATGAGGGGAGAAGTGACAGAGAAAAATGACTTTCTTGACTTCCAATAATTAGAATAGAAGAGTGTCATGCCCTTCTATAAAACCTTCCCCCAGTCTCCCACCAATAAAATCAAATGTCTTCAAGAGGAGGTTAAAAGGACTTTAGGTAGTTCAAGACATGAAGATGATTGTCTAATTTCTCACTGCTAAACAAAGGCAATGATGCAGGCCAAACTCTAGGGCTTGATTACGTCACCAAAGCAGGAAGAGCATCATCCTTGGAGAGCAGGCAGAGAGACTGTGGGTTGATTATATCATAGGAGAATAAGAGGGCAGAACAGCATTAACTCAGGCAAGCAGTGCCAGCCTCTGCTCAGAGGAGCCCAACATCCCAGCCCACCTTTTAGGGGCACCCAAAATGGATAATAGGAAAAACAAGATACTTCTTTATACTCTTCACAGAAATAAGCTAATCTTTTGAAATGGAATGTATACTTAACAAGTCACAGGAGACATTTGTTCTATATTTTGTTTAACCTGCTGCTTCTAGTAAGAACTTGGAAGGAAGAAATTAAGTCCATCTTTCAGTGCTTTCAAATGTGTTCTCTTCCGCAGTAATCAGAAAGGATGGACAAACAGCCAGAAGGTGTATCTCAGAACAGACCCAGATTTGATTCCCATGTTATCTAGGTGGCTGTGGTCCCTGCATCTGGAGTGGCCCTGGGGAAATTCCTAACTCTCTTGAAGTCTCTGATTTTTTTCTCTTAAACTTCTTAAGTAAAATGGGTTTTGTGAGGATTAAAGATCTATTCAGAATTCCAGGTTCCTATTAAGAGCTCAATCAGTCATAGCTATTAGTATGTTAAAAATCGATTATACTTCCTGACACCTGTTTTTAGATTTTTTTTAATTAATTAATCTCAGACATAAAAGGATGCTAAAAATCTCCTACTAGAGGGGAACAATTTGAAAGGCTCCTGAGCTCTTTAAGACTCTGTGGAAAATCAGTACACATTGCCAAACATGCTGGGTATTTAACACTCAGAGAATGAAAGGCAGGTGGCCACTCTCTAGAAAATGTTTTTTTCCTTCTTTCTGGTGTGGGTACCAGATGAGGATCACAGGTCTACAGAAAGCCAAACAGTATAACCAGGGCAGAGTCCACTTTGTAGGCTCCGACTGGAGTGGGTGGCAAAGGAAAAGCATCTTAGGGAGAGAAGAGTGTGGTCTTCAAGGAAACCAGAGCATGCAAACCCTTCCTCTGCAATTCTCCAGAGTGGAAAGAGAGGCCGGCTACCTCTCTTCCGCAGGGCTCACTGGTGGAGGCTACATCAGAGGTCCTTGGGGTCTTCTATAATGCAATTCTCAACAGATGAGCTGTACAATGTAATTATGTACATGAATTTGCTCCTTCCAGGTCCTTGGCTGAATATTTTGTACTTAAGAAAGTGTATAAAGCTTGGTGGCCTTGGTGTTTATCACTCCTCCTGGGAGCTTACTCCTTCAGCCTGAAAATCTCACAATTAAGACAAGAAGGGCTTTGATCATTCAGTTTCAACTTCGAACTGTGGCTTATTTTAAACCTGTTATATCATTAATTTGCAGAGTGGATTTAACATCTTATGTGTTTAACACATGCTACTTTCTGAAAAGAGATTTAAAGCATTGTCTTCCATAAAATGTTAGTCTCGGTGCAAACATTTATTTTTCTCTATAGGCCTTGAATTCAAACCTAGTTTATCTCCAAGTAAATTGCTATTGCTTGAAAAAATGGAGGAGTAGAGAGTAAGAGTATCTTGGTTACTTTTCGGTTGCTGTGGCAAACATGACCAAGACATTGTATAGAGAGAGGGGTTTATTTTGGCTTACCGTCCTAGAAGAGTCCATCACGTTGGAGAAGCATACCAATATGTGGCAGGAAGGGTAACGGGAGGTATCAAGTAGCTGAGATTTCACATTCTCAGCTGCAATCAGCAAGCAGAGACACAGGATGTGGAGTCAGGCTATAAACACTCAAAGCCCACGCTTTGTTACAAACTTGCTCCAACAAGGTTCCATCTCCCAAGGGTTCCACAACCTTCCCAAACAGCACAACCAAGAGGACAAAATGTTCAAATAGGGGCATTTCTTATTCAAAGTGCCAGAAAGGACGAGAAGAGAGCTTTTGAAAGTGAGTCTTCTATGTTCTGTGATGATAAGAATATAATCAAATAGCTAAAAGTTTCTACATAGAAAGATACTGGTTTTGATGAGATACTGACTGTGCTAGACACAGTTAAGGAGAGGTTACTTTGCATGTATAAGGAATTACTAAAGGCCATTCTCACAATTTTCCCACCTACTGTTCTTAATAATCCAGTGAAGGAAGTCTTATTGACTCATGGAAAGACAATGGCTATGGTAGAGCCTCAGTGTACTCTTCAAGAACTACAGCTCCTAAGACCTGGAGGCTGAATCAACTCACACATGTCTGTATACTTACACTAAATAGTGCTGGAGTGAGAAGGGCCCATGGCATGAACCACTTTACTACAAAGATGTTTCTCATTCACATTAAGGTACATAGTTGGATTTGACTCAATCCCCCAGTCTGTTCAAGCTTCTGGGAAGAGAACAGACTTTACTTGTCTCCTTTGGAGAGAAAAGGCTGACAATGAAGTCCTTTTACATGTGGCTTGTTGTAGAGAGGACTCCACACACACAGCTTTGCATCCTCGTGGATGGGAAGATGAGATGAGCTCATAAAAGGCTCAGAGAAGGCAGGAGACGTTCTGTGCAATGCAACCTACCACATCAAGGTATCCTTCACAGTGGAGTGAGTGTCTCCCCATTTGATTGCAGTGTGTTTTAGAAATTTGATACCATTGTTCAAATCCGATATTCCTGTTATGGTCAACCAGACACTCATGAGAATGGGTTGCCAATCTCAGTTTTTGTCTTCAAATCCCATTTTTTCCAAAATGTAAATGTAAGAGAAGTTTCATTTCAGGACTCAGTACATGTCATGCCTTATCTGAACTCATTTGTTAGGTGTTCCTTTGTGCTTATTTTTTCTAAATACGCTGGAAAGTATTTTGGAGACTTATAATTACTATAAAAATCCTGATAGTCACAATTCCATACATCTCCTAGGTAAAAGCAGTCATGAAGCCTGGACATAGTTACTCAGTGATTCTGGCCAAAGCTCAGAAGTCCACCCCATCCTTTCTATCATCCTCCATCAACTTTTGACGGAATGATCCTCATAGACTTGACCTTCTAACTAATATTCTGCATGTTCTCATGAAGCCTTGGGACACATATCAGAGAGCGGTAGTGGAGCCCAACATTAAGCTGGTATTGATACTGTGATGACTATTACAACGGCCTTAACTTAAACATGTGGACAATGATTTGACATCAAAGAGAAGGAAACCACTATGGATCTTTTTTCTTATCACAAAGTAAATGCAAAAATATATTGAATTAATTGAAGGAACAATATTCTAGGAAGGGTAACAATGTAGCCTTCCATTCTAGCTGTGCGATATAACTATATGAACCTGAGCAAGGCCCCACTTCCACATACATGTTTTCCCTTGTGAATCCACTATACTCATGTAATGAGAATCATTTTATTTCATGGTAGAATGCACAATGACTGGCAACAGTCTGAAGATGACAAAGGTCAAGGGATGATGAGGGTAGGACAGGGTTGCATATGAGCAGCACCTAATACATGCATGTATGAAAATGACAGAAAGAAACTCATTACTGTATGTAATTAAAGTATGTGAAGAAGGAAGGTAGTCATTATCATGTACCATCAGCAAAATGCAAATTGTAGCAATAAAATACAACTCTGTGTCTACTCGAAGAAGAAATAGATTGACACATGAACAATTTGATAAGGAAACCCACATGTAGTGGGTTTTGTAATGTAATGGGTAATCTGGTTAGGGCCCTCTATATGTACTGATTGCAGAATTTTTAGATCATCTTATTTTCTACACATTTATTAATAACAATAAACTCACTTCTAAGTTGTAATTTTTTATCTTTATAATAGAAATTATGATATTCAATCAAGTGTCATTAAAACTATGAAAATATGAGATGAAAAATGCCCAACATAATTTCTAGTACAGAGACGGCACTGGTGGCAGACACTTTTTTGTATTGTTCATTTAGAAAATAGATGCCATTACTTTTACTTTAAAGATGCTGGCATCATTGATAATCCTCGCAGAAGCCGTTTGCACATACTGAGTGTGAAAGCCTCACAGAAAGAGATGAACAAAAGAAATGGCTAGAAACCCTCGCTTTAGCAGACCAGGAGAAATTTATCAGGTAAATGTAGGATACAGGCTAATCTATAGGACTATACACATATTTTCTTTACCCAAATGAACAGCACAGAATGAGGTGTGCGTGCGTGCGTGCATGCGTGTTTGAGTGTGTGTGTTTTAGATAAGGGAATTAAGAGAGCAGTAAAATCAAAGCAGCTGATTTCACTTAGTTACTGATTGAAACAAACAGAAAGAGATTAAGAGGATTTCAGCACCGGTGATTAGGTGGTACTAAATCTTTTGGCTTGTAAGAAGATATCATTTTTGTTGTGGTTGACTTATCATGAGGTATTTGAAGAAAAAACAGACAAGCTTTGTAAAATTTTCTTTGGATTCCGGAGGACCACAAGGACTTATATTCTATTTTTATACGTTTAAAGTATGGCAAAATTAAGATGTTAAAAAGAGAAGAAAATGCAAGATGTTATAACTATATTGATACTAAAATAAAACTATTGGCTAGTGGGGAGCAGGTAAGACAACTGCTGCAGACATGGGAATAGGGTCAGAGAAATTTCGAGCAGAAGCAAGAACAGATTGTCCTGGAAGGCATGATCTCTGCTCAAGTGTCTAGAATTTCCAACAATGGAGAGTACTCAGAGGTCTCCAGATCAAATGACACAGACATCTAGGAAAATAATCCACTGCAAACTTGTTCTTGCTTTAGCGTGTTGCTGCTGTTGTTGTTGTTGTCGTCGACTTTATTATTGTTTTCTTTTTCTTTGGCAGAAGTTGCCCAGCATGGAATGGAGAGGGGCAGGGACAAACTTTGAAGGAGAGTAAAAAGATGTGAAGGGGGGCATGTAAGATATCCATTATTCATAATTGGAGTACCAAAAGCAAACAAGGAGTAGGGAAGAAACACTTTAAAAGAAAATGACTGTGTTTTCCACAATGATTGGAAGTAGAAATTCTGATTGAGAAGCATAAAATTTATCAAACAGCATAAATAAAAAGAACTCCCCCACCCCCAGCCACAAGGACATGAAAACATAGAACTTGGAATATCGGAGGGACTAAAAGCAGGGAAGAGAAAGGAGCAACCATTTGAGAAGGAAAAGAAGACAGAGTGAGAGGGAAAGCAGTGAAAGCAGATGCTGGTGGGGAAGTGACTACAATGCTGAGACAAAAATTCATCCTGGATATATGTGTCCAGGGAATGAGCTTCAGATAAAAACAATTTTGGACACAGAAAAGCTTTGTTCACTGTGTGGTTGCAGTGCCCGAGTAAAGCAGCTATAGTCGTATTTCGGCAGAAAGGAAAACGTCTTCATAGGGAAGGGGCAAAAAGCTAAGAAGTGAAAGAAAATAGATGAATAAGTGTGTATGTAAACTGACAGACATATTGCTTGTCTGTGTGTAGTGGTAGTGAAACGTTATGTCAAGAATCATAAAAACCAAAGTAAAGTAGTTAACTGTGAATACACGAGATGATCCAAATGACGTGGTGGGCATGGTGGGACATTTCTGTAAACTTAAGGCCTGGGAGACAGAGGCAGGAGGATCAGGAGTAAAGCCAACTTGAGCTACTGAATAGAGCAAGTCTGAGGCTAGCCTGGGCTCTATGAGATCCATCTCAATACAAACAAGCAAGCAGACAATAAACAAACAAACAAACACAATACCTAAAACAACTAGCATAATCCCAAATTCTCCTATTTCATGAGAATTAAATATTAATATTATACTGTGGTACTGTGCTCCATTTGCATGATTAAACAGAAACCACTTAACAATCAATAAAGATTTTCTATGCTCCAAAGCAATGGTGTGTGTGGACTATGGAACAATAGAGAGGGTGCGAAGAGTCATTGCTGAACAAAGAGCAAAAACAAAGAGTAAAGTGAGTTCATTGTCGTTTCTCAGCCTTTTGGCTAAGGTAAAGTGTAGGAAATAAACACTGACAAAGAACATTCAAGTCCCATGGCATTAAAAATTTGGTATTATATAACATCTAATCACAACACAAGGAAATTGTAAGTCAATATGGAGTAATTATAAAGTCTCCACACATTTGAAATTAAAGACAGAATATTTATAAACTACTTATGGGGTTAGAAGATGTAACAGAAAATTTAAAATATAACTATTAATAAATATGTAATGCTAAGGGCTGGTGACATGGCTCAATGGCTAAAGATGCTTGTGAACAAGCCCGATGACATGAGTTCTATCCCTGGGACCCACAGTACAGAAGGAGAGAACTGACTTTTGTAAGTATTGTCTTCTGACATCCACACATGTCCTTACTTACCCTGGCAATAAGACGAGCAAGCAAAGACAGAAATCTTATATACAAAATACTGCAGACTTCAGCTCAAGTGACAGCAAAGAGAAAGTCTTAGCTCTTGGGGATTCCATTGAAAAGAAGGTTTACAGCTAGCAAGATCTAGCAGGTAAAAGTGCTTCCTATGCAATCCCAGTGTTCTGTGCTCATTCCCTGAATGCCACATAAAGATGAAGGAGAGAGAAGTAACTCCAGGAAGTTGTTCTTTAACCTACAGGGGCATGATGCATGTCATATGAACATAGAACACGCACACACACGCATACACACACACACACACACACACACACACGGAAGTAATTTTTTAAAAAGATGGCTTACAATGAAGAAACCATTAATTATTAAGAGTTAATTATTAACATTAATATAATAATTAATATAGTTAATAAACCATTAATTATTAACAGCAGAATCATTTTGAAGTGGCAGAGGTAAAGAAGTAACACACTGTTACACATAGGGAAAGTGAGCAGGTGTAAGTACTTACAAAGATCAATATAATGGTTAGAGACATCAGAGTTAATCAAGAAAATTACTTAGTAAACACTGTGACATAATCATAGACAAAGCTATAGACCAGTACAACTTCACAGCATGCACAGTGACTCCAAGGAGAGGACTTGGTTACTATTTCTCTAGAAATAGAAAGCTAGAGGCCATCATGTAACCCATGCACAGGACAAACAGGAAGAAAGCCTAGAAGAGCCCAGGCCTCAACTTGGCTTCAGTTCTCACCTTTTATCTATAAATCTCAACCAACTTCGCAAGCAATTCGGTTAAAACATTCATACTGTGATTTAAATAAATTATAAAGAGGATCATGAAACTTCTTTCGCAAATATTTGGCCTGACAAGGAGCAAGAGAGAGAGAAATTGAGTAGATTGGAGATTTGTAAGAGTTTATCTGCTGAATTTCATCTTTCATACCTTAAAAAATACCTTTGTGTGTTAATATTTGGAATTGAAGGCATGGGCATGTCATGATGCATGTGTGTTCAGAGGACAATCTTTTTGGCTGTCTTCACCTTTTACCTTCACCAAGACAGTCTGTTGTTGTTCACCACTACGTACCCCAGGCTGCACGGCTCACCAGCTTCTGGATTTTCAGTTATGACCTCCTAACTTGTCTTAGGAAAACTGAGATAATCAACATGTGTTCTTGTACTCAGACTTATGGGACTTGAGTCCTTATGTCAGCATTGTGGGTGCTTTATGTGCTAGACAAAAAACTTAATTTCACCATTACAATCCCTTTAGAGTCATTCTCTGTCAAGTTCTCTGAGATAGCCACCGACAAACTCCATTTCTGAACACTTTTCTTTCCAGTTCTTAGGGTTCCTCAGGGTTCATTGCCAAATGTAAAATGCTTTAATTCAACTGCTATGTACATGAGGTCTCAGTTCAAGGTGTCAGAATTCATAGCAGACAGAAGGAAACTTAATGGAATGATCATAAAAACCTCAGACATATTCTTTATGACCAGAGCTGTAGAAGGTACATTTGTCCTCTTCAGGTTTGTAAATACAAAGATGGGAAAATAGAAATGTCTCTAACAATATTTAATAGCCATATCTTGGGGAGTACATTATCAGTTATTTCTTAGGAAGGGAGCTCTTTTGTGGCTGTGGAGACAAACATGGATCAGACAGCTCAGGGATCTTCTCTGAGTGTCCAACAGTGAGTTAGCAGACTTTAAAGAGGCAAAGGCCAAGTCAAACCACTTACATCTTAGTTACTTTTTCTTATCTGCCTCTTGGACCCAGGAAGTAATCCCTATAGCCATGTTGTAGGGCCAACTACTTCCCATTTTGATGGGTAAGAAGATGATAGTTTAGAGGTAGCATGCCTTGCTTTAAGATTCCTAAAGATGGTAGAGTTAAATTTAGAATTTGATTCTGCCTTGAAAGGTCTTGCTCAGAAAAATGAGTCATTTCATCACACAATGCCATTAGAAGATGAGACCTCACTTCCTCCTTAACTTCCTCTCAGTTCCTTATCCCCACACCTCCTCCAGTTCCGACTCTCATGAAAGAAACTCCTACTCTTGACCGTAGCTCTCCTCCCAGCCATGGGCTTTCTGTTTCTTTTTTTTTTTTCTCTCTCCACACCCATGTCCCAGTGTCCTTTTATTCAACCTCAGAATCATTTTCTATGTTTCCTTTCCTTTTCATTCCCATTCTTACAACCCAGGGTCGTGTGATCCGGTCCTTAGCATTTTCACACCAACTTTACACATCCCCTGCGCAGACAAGCCCTCCATCCTCTTCTTTCCACTGAACATCACAGCAACAGAACCCACAGAACCACCTGGGCTGTGTTGTAGGATGCGTGGCTGAGTGCAGAGGGAGCTTTCTCCCATCAAGGAAGGTTCTCTTCTTTCAACTCACTGATGCTTCTTCCAACAGAGGCCTTTCTTTCCCTCTACTTCCTTGGCAAGAACAAGTGTTTCAGAGACCTGTGATGCAGTTGATCATGTGTTTTGGATGTGCCATTGTGGGAAAAGTTTGCAACGCTACACTAAACCATCTTGAAAATATACTTCTATCTCTCACATGTAGGGCCTAGACACAATACTAGTACTTGACACTCCATAGACACACAGGAAATACTTGTATAATAATGACCAAACAGCTAACTTATTTAAGGCAAGGACTGTAATACATTTATGTATAGTAAGCCATTAATTGGTATTTAATACGTAATTTAGATTAATTCACTGACATGTATTGAAACTGCTAGGCAGTAGTCAACACTGTTGGTTTGACTACTTCTATTAGAATATTGGCAATTAGAATGACTGAAAAAAAATAGAATGACCGAGCCTTCTACCTTTGACTTGTGGCATACAACTCCAAGCTATCGAAAGACACTTAAGGAAACTAGCATGGAGATTATTTTGCACATTTCAAAAAGGCTAACAAATAACTTTCACTCATGCAAAGGTTAATTAAAATGACAAATTGCTTTGCTTTTGGCTAGAAAATACAAAATTAGCAAGTGATAACCTATTTATCATGCTTTATAATCTGATTGGCTGATGTATGTCTTTGATTAATAAAAACAATGGGACAAATTAGTTTCCACTAAATGTATTCAGGTGATCTGATACATAAAATCTTCATAAGCATGACTTTTAGAGAAAGATAAACATTCGAAGGCTTCTTTCCCCTTGTAAGGGAGCAGGTTTGGCAAGGCCCAGGCCATCTCAACCTGATTGGTACACATAATTGACCTTGACTCTGAGAACTGCCTTTTGGTGTTTTTCCTTTTCTATTAGAATGAGGAAACCAATTCTAATTAAAGACTGTGGGAGGCAATTTTTCTTTGCCTCCTCCACTTTTGATAGCTAATGAGGCCCAGGGAGGGTAAGTGACCTTCCAGCAATTGCAGACCACACAGCTATAGCTGGAACTCTACTTTCTCAGCCCCAAGCCAGCCACTTAGTTCACATGGATAGTATTTCCTCCTGATGTACTGAGGAGGAAAAAGTCCACGATGATTGTTTAACTACTTGTTCAACAAATATTTACAGTGTATATATCTACTGTGTGCTGTTCTGTCTACAAGGAACCCTGCTGGAACAATAGTACATAAAAGGGTCAGGATGTGACAATGACACCAGGGAAATCTCAAACTAGCATCTTCTCCTTGTGTCTCATCATTGCCCTCTTTCAAAACTCATAACTTTTTCCCACAAGGAGACTGAGTCTAAATAATTTTTGTCTAGTGTTGTAAACATCCCACAGCAGAGTCCACCTACCCACCCTTCACAGTTTCTGTGGGTCTTTTCAAACTCTAGCCATGAGCAACTTGTGTCTTCTTTCCCACACAGCACTCACATCCTTCTCTCTGACTGTATTCTATCAGATTGAAAGGGCTCATCTCCCTCTCTACTTATTCTTTGGGTGAAATCTCTTCCCTGTACTTGTAAAGTTGTTCATTTTAGGTTGTGTGCTAGAGAGTCCTAGCCTGCAATAAACTGGACTAGATTCCATGGTACAGAACCGAGATTTCCTCATCACTCTGCCACTATAAAACAGAATCTTGACAGCTTCTGTAAATTCTGCGTGTCGACCTTGACTGCATGCCAGGCATTGCTTTCAAGGAAATAGCCTTTAGTTCCTGTATGTAGCAAGCCATAGAGAAGGTTTCTAGGTACTTAGATTCACAAAGAAGACTAGAAACTAAGTGACACTTCATATTAACGTGTTCCATGTACCATTTCAGGTGTCAATATCATCCCTCCTCAATGGCAGGAAATGAAAAACAAAGCCTCTGAGATGACACTATTGTGTGCATCTCAGTTTTTAAAAAAAATCACCATAAGAAAGAAGGAAGGTTTGAGTCTTCTTTGCAAATAGAGAAGTGCTGGGCTCCAAAGGGAAGACACTTGGAAACGTCAAATAAGATAGTGAATTAGAAAGAAGTTAAGTGAGAATGTGACTCAGGACCATTTTAAGATTTCTTCAGGAGTTGGGGGTGATAACGAAGAGCATGGATGTTTGCTCTGACTCTTTTCAGTCTCACTGTGATAGGTTCTGAGATGTCCTTGATGGTGATGGGACTCCGGATATCTGTAATTATCAGGGACATGAGATTTTTTCCATAGACTTCCAACTTACCTGCTTTTTCTGCTTATCTCATTTCCTTGTCCCTAGGACCTGAGGATGATGGGAAAGCAGACTAGGACCACTGAAGAACACTTAGAGTCTACCAAGAAAGCACAGTAGTATGTGAAACTAATGAGACTTCCTGCGTGATTTCTATAAGCTTGACAATATATGTGATAATAACGGATTATTGTGTCTTTGATATAAACTCATGTGAGTGGTTGGACAGAATAGCAATATCGGATTTGGAAACAAAACTTCACATTTTCTGAATAAAGTGTCTGTGGTCACACAGCTCATCTAAGGGACACCCAGTTACAGGACACTACACTGGATTCCTACACTGTCATTCTCCTTCTATGACATCATTGCTGTTGAATGTCAGAGTGTGGGAGTGCACGCTTTCTCTAAATTTTATTCATAGCAAAGGACACGTGTTTCACTTGTCCTGACTGAGCCTGGCTTTAGCTAATGAACAAAATGTTATTTTTCCTCCCCTTTGTTTCATTGCAGAGTTATCACAGTACCAACTTCTACTTTATTGGTTTAGAGTAAATTATTCAGCTCTTCATTACCATACTATGAATGTTTAATTTTTTGCCCTGATATTGTCACAGGGAAAATGTGCCCTCACATCACTGGGTTCTGCCTCTGAGATGTGATTCTACATGTGACTTGCACAGAAGCCCAGAGAACACACAGCCTTTGCCTGAGGGCCCCTCAAAGCCACACGCTTACCTTCTTTCCTAAGAGCCAGTGATTAAAGAAGGTAATTGTGAAATTCTGGCACATTTCAGGGAGGAATTTTCTTAAAATAATTTCCAGAGAAATAAGAAGTCATTTCTGAAGCTTAGAAATTTGTTTTTATGAGGAATGAATACAGGAGAGATAAGTGTCCTTTTAGTTAAGGCAAAAGGATAGAGAAGAAGTCTGGCCGCAGAGCAAATACTCACTACTACGCTGGGCCAATGATAATATGTGTCCAGTTCATTTTTACAACCTCCAGATATACTCCCCTCCCTGAGAAGTCAAGGGACATCCCAGGGGCTCTCCCACTCAACTCTGTGCCTTGAACATGTGGAGGCTCTTTTTACTCTGTGTTTCTTTTTCCCAACTCTTGCTCTACTATATTTCCCTACTGCCATTTTCCTAGTTTTTTCTCTCATCAGCCTCACTGTAGGTTTTTCCTTTGTAGGATATTCCATCCTCCAAGCCACCCTGGCTATGACCATCAAAATTATCTAACCATGTCTGTACTCTGCTTGAAATCTTTCCACAAGGCTTGACATTTATTTAATCTACATGTTTTCCTACACAGGCTTGAAGATCTAGACTTAATCCCTAGCTTTACACACACACACACAGAGAGAGAGAGAGAGAGAGAGAGAGAGAGAGAGACAGACAGACAGACAGACAGACACAGAGAGAGACAGACAGAGAGAGAGAGAGAGAGAGAGAGAGAGAGAGAGAGAGAGACCCAGAGAGAGAATAATGTCCTTCTTTTCTGAAGGTTGGACAGTATCTCTCCAGTATGTTCATGGTAGGCCCATGATGCCAGTGGAGAAAGAGACAAGATTCAGGTGTTTCTTGAGCTAGCCCATCCTAATAGTCTTTTCCCATGTTCTATTGTTTGAGCATAAACACTGTTAAAAATTTTGCATCCCAGCAATGGTTGTAATAATATTCTAATCTCATCAGATGGCTCTACACCACCTTTGATCATTCAGTTTTCAAATAAAAGCCACAAAACTTTAGGTTCATAATAAGCCTTAATCATCACTAAAGCTACACAGATATCTACCTTCTATGCTGTTATGTCAATTTTGCCATCAATAACCCCATGTTATAATATGCCATGTTCCATAGGGACTGCTCTTAACTCCAAATGGCTAGTCCTCATAGCTAGGTTTTCATGACTTACTAACCTGTGGCATTTTCTCCTCTCTCCACCTTCTCTCTCTTCCCATGGTCTCTGCATCAGACCCCTAACCTGGGAACTGAAACTCTGCGTATCTCTCTTTCTGCCCAGACATAATCTATATCTTTATTCAACCAATCAGGGATAACTTGGGGCGCAAGGTTACATAGCATCATTTGGGTCCCATTTCTGGTGGCAATCAGGGACAATATTTAGCATTATAATACATGGCAACATACCGATCCTCAACAAACTCTGTTTTAAAATATAAAATCCACAACTTCTGGTACCATTTGCTGTTTTCCCAGAGTAAATTGGTACCTAGAAAGATGGTCTAAATCTATGTCAGAGCTTCAAAATCTTTGGGAAATACTATCTCATATTCTCAGGTATAGCTAGCTATGTTTCTTTAAGCACCCTGAAGTTATTGTGCTGGGACCTGAGGAAGTGGCCACTCATGGAGACCACATGTTAGGCAGGGTCATATTCTTTACCTAGAGCAGCTCACCTTTTTCCTAAGCACCCTGAGCTGCTGAGTGTATTAGGCTTATTTTACAAATAAAGGATCTGAAACTGGACCATATCATGCACTTTGTCCAGGGAAAGCGTGGGAGAGACACACAGCACACAGATAATAACAGTTATGAGCAAGTTTGATGTTTATTTTGTAGATAGATTCTTTTCCTCTTTCCAAGCTCTGCACAAGGACTAGGAATTGTTCTTCTGGAGAAAACTAATATAAACCATATGAACAGATTAAATAAGATAATCCTTTGGAGAGTCCTCAGCCTGGTGCCTGGTACATCATTTTTACCCGCATCCTTTACTCATCTTTGCGCCCATCATCGTGTGAAGCACCCAGACTTCTAATAAAGAGCCAATACAAACAGGCTCCACTTGCTGGATTAACAATTCAACCAAAGATGATTTTAATGTTATTTTCTCTAGCAATAAATATACACTATACATTACATGCACATGGGACAGCTTGGTTAAAATCTGTCTCATTTAACGGAGTCTGAGATGTCTGTTAGCTAAGGAAGGTAAAATGTCTCACATCTCCTAAGCCTTTCCTATGCAGAGGATGCTGTTTTGTGCTATAAAGGCATTGTGCTATTTGGTCAGTTTATGAGATGGACATTACTATTACTCCACAAACGGAAAGCTCAATAGCCTGCTTGCAGCTACTAGAGCAGTGTGTGGGAAGAACTAGAATTAGTAGCCAGTGTGATTTAACTGCCGGCCTCTTAAGCCCTTCTGCTGAACTCTGACTCAGCTGTATTTCTGTCTGCATACACACGCTTCCAATTTTAGGTGCCTACTATGTGTTAGACAGTTGTTTTGTTTTATAATAAAGTTTACTTTACTGGATTTCTTTTTACATATGAGAAAATAGCCTGAGAGGAGTGTGGTACCACATCCTAAGGGGTTGGGGGGATAAGATATAAAACCAATTCTGACTCAAGGTCCTCCTGGTTTTTGTTGCTGCGTGCTGACTGTGTTTGGGTAGGACCATGAAGCCTGAGGAGCAACACATACAATGGATCTTTAAACACACTTATAATAGAACGGCAAGCCACGTAAAGCACTACAGTTGCCTTTAGCAAAAGTTAGCTTTCATTTCCTGTGGAAAGTTCTTCAGAGCCACTAAAAAAAGAGCTGAGCCTGCTCAAAGCCACTTCATTTGTCTCCTGTCTCCATGGTTCCTGTCTGATGCGGAGGCTTATGGCTGCCTGGCCCACCTCAGGGTTTGCTGCCCACTGAGCATGCCTGTTTCACCACAGTAAGTAAGCAAATGGACTTTGGGGAAGGACATGCACCAATGCTCTGCCCCACTATTGCTATGCAACACATCCCTGATCTGTCGAATAAACCTGCATCCCAACTACAGTTTATAGACTTCAGTCCTGCTGGGTGGGAACGGAAGATAAATAGACCCTTAGGAAGTTGTTTGGTTGGGTATTTGATTACTGAATGTGGATGCTTATGGTCCTTTCTAAGTGCTGGAGTCCATGCAATGCCTCAAAGGAAAGGGACAGGGGGTTGGGGATTTAGCTCAGTGGTAGAGCGCTTGCCTAGCAAACACAAGGCCCTGGGTTTGGTCCCCAGCTCCGAAAAAAAAAAAAGAAAAAAGGAAAAAAAAAAAAAAAGGAAAGGGACGGAGCTATGTCAAAGATGAGAGAGAGGGGACCGAGGAGGAATTCGGAAGTGGACAGCATTCTACGGACTGGATTAGGGTTTTCATTTGCCTGCCCAGTTGCTCCTGCTTCATAGCTCCTCCCTCTAAGCTGCAACTTTCCTCCCTGGAGGAAGCTCCTTCGACTCAGGGTTGTGACAGTCACAGTGGCCTGGCCTGGAAGAGGACAGCCTGCTTAGTCTACAAGCTATGGAGGGAGATCCAGGGGTGCAGCAATTGTTAACTATTGCTCACATTTAGATGTATTTGGGGGTGATCCAGCTGCTTTTGAGGCACACTTGCTCCTGCCAGCAACCCTAGTAAACTCACTGGTTCACTAAGCTAGATTTGGGTGGAATCATTTTTCTTGTGCCCAACCTGATGTGAGTAGTGTGAATAGATGTTTGCTCATGTCTCTCCAGGAAAAAGTCATACAATGTCTGGATTCTCAAAACAAAAGAAGTAGTAGCTTAATTTCATGGACTCAGTTCTGAGGCCAACTGGACCATAAAGAAGGCCTCTGGGAATAATGCAATAGGGAGAACAGATAAGATTTGGAATTTTCTGGGTTGCATGAGGAGGAGGAAGAAATCCTTCAGAATTCCTTCTGCTCTTAGTTCCAAGGCTGGCATCTGGCTGAGTATCTAGTTCCTACCCCAGGTTCCTTGCTGAGGACACAGCCACTGAGTGCAGATGTACTCTGAGAATGAGTGAGCATTTCTTCAGAACAGATGAAAAAAATGAAAGCATTCCAAGCTACACTGAGAATTTACGCAAGTGGGTAGCTCACTTTCCCACATATATCACTTCTGCCTCACAAACTCCCCACTGATGAACCCCACTTCAAATAACTGACCCTATCCCTGACCTTGATATCCTTCATTTGAGTTTGACTTGCTATGTAGTTTTGGGTGTTCTTTTAAAATTACATTATCTATCTATCTATCTATCTATCTATCTATCTATCTATCTATCTATCTATCTATCCATCCATCATGTAATCTATTTAATATATCATCTATTTATCTGTCTGTCTGTCTACCTATCTATCTATCTAATATCCATCTCTCCATCTCTCTATCCAATCTATCATTCATCCATCCATCCTTCCATCTATCCATGCATCCATCAAATCTACCATCTATCTATCTATCTATCTATCTATCTATCTATCTATCTATCTATCTATCTATGTATCTATTTCTGTGTGTGCACCTATGTATCTATTTCATGCATGTGCTGTGATGTATGCACAGATCAGAGGTTAAATGTGGGATTTGGTTCTCTCCTTCTACCATGTAAATTCCCGAGATGAACCTCAGATGGTCCGGCATGGCCACAATTGCCTTTTCCCTCTGAGCCATCTTCTCAGCCCTGGAGATTCTCGCATTGCATTTCTGTTCTTTTGGACCCTACATGCTTGGTACTCCATCTTCTCTCATGCACTGTTATTTTTCATCCACTGGGAACTAAGTATGTCTTGCAGTAGCACCCATAAAAATACCTTCTAGACAGAGTATTTGAGACACTGAGGGGAAAATCATGTTTCTCTGACCCTTGATCATGTACACCTATGCTCACTTTCAGGCTGATGTGGCAGTATAGCAAAGCACGTTCTTGGCTCTAGACTACTTGTATTTGTGTCTTGACTCGACCAATGATGACCTGGGTATATGCCTGGGGATGTTTATTTAATCTCTTTCTTTTTATACGAAGATATAAAAGAAAACACTCACTTATCAGTGGCTTGGCATACGGAATGTGTGTGTACTGTTAAATCTAGAGTCTGTGTCCATTTTTAAACTGCACAGCCCAATTTCTTCATCCT
Source organism: Rattus norvegicus (assembly GCF_021556685.1). Lineage (NCBI taxonomy): Eukaryota > Metazoa > Chordata > Mammalia > Rodentia > Muridae > Rattus > Rattus norvegicus. The sequence continues at coordinate 162,708,275 of NC_141534.1, read as the reverse complement.
TAAACCGCTGCAATCCTGCAGGATGCAGTATTGTCTGGAAGCTAACATGGCCCTTCCCCTTTTCTACCAGGGTACAGAGCACATGAGGGACCTTTCTTCTCTCTCTGTATATCTCTGTCTCAGTTGTTCATGGGAACTGATTCCTTAAATCCAGCAGTGCTGTACTTCCTGCCATCCCAGTGCAGTGGATGACTATGCTTCTGTCAGGGTTTCTTTTCCAGCAATTCTGAACGTCATTGTGACTGACAGACAAAATTGAACTATCTCAAAAACCTGATCACTGAGAGCCAACATTGTGCTAAAGGGAATGAGATCCCCAAGTAGATATTAACTGAACTGTCATAAGTAACACACAAAGGCAGACTACCCCACCACAAATGTTAGAGTCTGTCAACCTTCTCCCTTCCTGTGTCTCAGTGAGAATGCAGAGAGACAGTAACTTTAAGGCAGGGTTACTAGTGTCTCCTGTCTTTTGGGAACTGCTGTGATATATTTGTTTATTGAACAGCAAAGTCAGTGTATGGTGACCATCCATCATTCTACCAGTTAGAAATGCGCAAAGGATGAGAGACACAAACAAATATATACACAAATAAATATGAGTAAATACTGTTGTCATTGTGTCATCTAAGAAATGTATAATACATAAGAGTATTGTTGGGTTAGAGAGGAAGGAGAGAGGGAGGGAGGGAGGGAGGGAGGGAGGGAGAGAGAGAGAGAGAGAGAATAAATGAATGAGTTGAGGGGTTCCTGAGTTGTAGTCTATGGTGGCAAATAATCCTAAAAACAACTAGTAACTTCATGCTACACATTGTGTTATGTTCTCCAAAAACAATCGTTGGTTGAAAATTCCAACCTACAGTATATTGGAATATACCTGATTGTGTAGATTATATTTTAAAGAAGTGATTAAATGAAAATGAAATCTATATTGTGGCCCTGGAACTATTATAATTGGTATCTTTGTGAGAAAACCGCAGAGAAAACACCCTTATGATCCACAGGCACAGCGATAGGGGCAACAGGAATGCTTAGCAAGAAGTAGGCGTTTGCAGCTGAGGAAGGAAGACAAAACCCGCACTTCTTGGGCTAGGTCTTTTAACCTGATCCCTAGGAAATACTCACCATGGTCCCTGGTATATACACTTTCCTTATAGGTTATATTTCAGTGATAAAAATTGTTCAAGGAGTACTAGTATTCATTATAAAAATGGTAAACACACTTTGCTATATATCAGGAAATATGTTTATGTAGTTCTGGAAGTTTTTCCTTTTAAACTTTCTCTGCAGAAGTTATAAGAGAACCACTAACCTCTATTTGTCCTGGATTATATTTGGAAAGGAAATGTATGTGCAAATAACCCTGGAGGAAAGATAGCATCTCCCTGTGAAGCAAAGGGCAGGCATATTTGCTGTCATTCATGAAAGATGTGGGCTCCTTAAGCTTAAGGCTTCTCTCTTATAACACAAGCCTCTATGAGTGGCTCATCCATGTCACTCCCATGAATCTTTGGAGCGAGGGGAATCCTTACACACAGACTCCTCGCTGCGAAGGGAGTAATAATGCTGTGTCTGAGCCAGGAGACTAGTGTATTATGTCACTATCTATAGTGTGGCAAGGCGACTGGTTAGCTACCAGGTATAATAAAAAATAAACAAATTAACAACACATTAATTTCCATGCCGGCTATGTAAACTTTTGTCATAATCCCATCATGGCCATAAAGCAGATCATATATTGGGAGGCTTCACAGGTCACACTACTGGCATACCAGCTCTTCCTGGGTAATGAGAACAATCCTGGAGCAACAATCCTTGCCCAGTGACATGGATCCTTCATCCAGCAGACCTTCTACACAATTTCCTGAGGGCACATTGCTTTTCAGGTAAAGTGCAGTAACTAAGAAAGACCAGGACACAGGAGCACTGTCAGTAAGACCATGTTGACAATTTTTCAGAGATATTTTTGGGGATAAACAAAGGCATACTTTCTTTACAAAGCCTGATTAAAAGCCTTATTGAGTCTGAATTTAAAACGTACACTATTTTAAGGGAGAAAATGAGTGACTACATGCTCCCCTCTCCTGTTATATAGTACATTAAAAATTTCTCAACAATACAGTTAGGGTTCCAGGAAATGTCTAACAAGGCACCATACAGTCGTTCCCCCTGCTGATGCCAGGAGCTCTTTGTAAAAGACTGAGGATATATATAAAGTTTCAGATTGAACATAAAATATCCCTGATAAACTCGTCCATTTGGTGATTTGCCTCCAGGTGGGTGGGCCGATTTGGGGATGTTTTAGTAACGTTAGGAGGCATGGCCTTGCTGAACAGAAATGTGGCTAATGTGGTAGCCACCTCTGATTTCTGGCCTAAGTTCTCTCCTTCCTGATCTACCAAAATGTAACCAAGTTGTGTCACAAACTCTTGGTACAAGGGACCAAGTTTCTTCCTCTGCCTTACCTTTCTTGTCACGATGAACTGTCCCTTCTGAAAACATTAGTAAAAGTAAATGTCTCATAAGTAGCTTCAATCAGGAACTTTATCATGGCTCTGAGTAAAGTAACAGATATATTAATTTTTCTTATTTCTGATTAAGAATTTTTGAAATTAATTTTATTATATGCGTGTGTGTGTGTGAGTTTTGCATACATGTATTCTGTGTAGCACAGGCCTGAAGAGAGTGACAGATACCCTGGAATTGAGTTACAGACAATTGTAGGCCACTAGGTTGGTGATGAGAATTGAACCCAAGTACTCTGGAAGAACAGCCAGTACTTTTAACCTCTCAGCCACCTCTCTAGTAACTTTGTTAAGTTTTTGATCTGATCACTCATCAAAAGTCTTAGTTTTCTTATCTGCAAAACAAGGCTAATAGTGTATTTCAGACTTTGAAGACTGAGATCCTAATATTGAAGTTTCTAAAACAGTATGCATTACACTAAGCCCTATCCCTATCCCTATCCCTATCCCTATCCCTATCCCTATCCCTATCCCTATCCCTATCCCTATCCCTATCCCTATCCCTATCCCTATCCCTATCCCTATCCCTATCCCTATCCCTATCCCTAATCCTATCCCTATCCCTATCCCTATCCCTATCCCTATCCCTATCCCTATCCCTATCCCTATCCCTATCCCTATCCCTATCCCTATCCCTATCCCTAATCCTATCCCTAGCCCTATCCTTATCCCAACCCTAACCCTAACCCTATCCCTATCCCTATCCCTAACCCTAGCCCTAGCCCTAGCCCTAGCCCTAGCCCTAGCCCTGCTCCTGCCCCTGCCCCTGTCCCTACCTCTGTCCCTGTCCCTGTCCCTACCCCTAACCCTATCCCTAACCTTAACCCTGTCCCTGTCCCTGTCCCTGTCCCTGTCCCTATCCCTATCCCTAACCCTGTCCCTGTCCCTGTCCCTGTCCCTACCTCTACCTCTACCTCTACCTCTACCTCTACCTCTACCTCTACCTCTACCTCTACCTCTACCTCTACCTCTACCTCTACCTCTACCTCTACCTCTACTTCAGGGGTCTGCTTTGGATTTCCTGAATGTGGCTATGTGACAAATGTGACTCCTGTAACATTTAGTAGCTCATTTACATTCTGGGCGTTTGCTTTTGTTGTTGCTGAATGTCAACAGCAGCTATGCTTTAGGGTTGATGTAAGTTTTGAAGTACTTGGTTTGTATTTGGGTTATAGTAGATACTCAACCAATAAAGTATTGCACTTTCCCAAGTGATAACATATTTTCTTTCTGGTTCTACAGAAAGGCCTGAAGGATGCTGTTCCTTAACAGCCCTGATTGTAGTTGGGTTTGCGGATGACCACATGTAACTGGGGGTAGGACTGAAGCCGTCATCTCTGCCTTTGTTTTGTACCCATTTGATTTACCACTGATTTGGGTCAGATTCCTGATCACCACACACAGACATGTCCATCTCTTTTAGAGTTTTCTTCTAAGGCTAAGGTTTCTTTGAGACTGAAAACATAGGAGTCACTAAGGTATTTTGAAGATTATAGGAGCAGTGAGTCTGGCCTACAGACCACTCCAGACAAGGCTGGCAAGGCATGAGCAATCACCACATGGGGAGATAGGAATTGTCTTCTTAAGTGATCAGGACTTCACAACCTCACAGACCTGAACTTGAAATAATGGTCAATTAGACCAAGATCTGACCAAGACTGGAGCAAAGTCAGCTCTTAACCCTTGTTACATGACAGATACTAGGTCCCCGGAGAAACAGGCTCCCTGTTGTGATTCTCTAATGAGGATCAGAAGGTAAAGTGGGCCAGCAAAGAAGGAACTATACAAGGCCATGAAGAAGTAAGGTTTGAAGTTAGCTTTCTTGAGTATTAAGAACTGACATGTCATATCGAAATAGTGGGGTCATGCATCTGTGCTTTTCAAGTATCCCCTAATTCTCATAAATAAGTGTCAAAGACAGTAGTGCCAGTCTCCTTTCAAAATGAGGGGTCAGAGATTCAGAACACTCCAATATTTTGATGTCTTCATATTACCCAAAGAGAAATGGGAGAAGCCAGATTTAAAATCAAGGCTATCTGGTTGAGTTAAATTTGAAGGATGGAAAACAGTCCTGAGTTCCTAGTGCCTGACATTTTGACATTTGTACCTCAGGCATGCTTACACCCTGGGTATCACTCATTCTCACAGCAGGCCTGCGAGGTCAGGATGATTAGCCCTGGTCTTAGAGAGAGGAATTTGAGATGCAGAGCTGTAATAACCTGCCCAGGGTCTCACAGCTAGTAAAGCCAGGATGGAAATTCACACTATGTAGCTACCAAGGCAACCGCTCTCCAGGACTCCTTTGTCCTGCTGAGGCTGGAGAGGAGGAGACAAGAAAGCACACCTTCCTGTGGGCTGGAGCTGTGATTGAAGAGACAAACATGTGACCTGAGCTTGGCATGCTCCAGCGGGTCTTCTGACTTTCCATTAGATAGCTAGGATTCTTCCAGCAATTTCTCATAGTGAACTGGCACCATGAACAGATACAGAAAAGGCAGAAACTTTGCTCATCCATCCAGACTAGGAGATAATATGTTACGTCAAATAAATGATCGGGTACTCTCGACTCATGAGATTCAAGGCAATCGACTGGTGTTGAGGGGGCATGTTCCTCTTTCTAACATGTTTAAATCACCTGAAGTTTCCCACAGGGTTAAGAAGCAGAGGAGAGGGACTCTAACTACTATGTGTTCTAAGGTTCTAGGGACTATTAGTTTACATGCATACATGTGTGCCTGTGTGTATTTCTTTTTGCTATTGCCCCAAACCAGACAGGAAACCATCTAAAGCAGAAGTTTTCAACCTGTGGGTTGCAACTCTACAGACGTCTATCTCCAAAAATGTTTACATAGATTTCATGACCAGTGGCAAAATTATAGTTATGAAGTAGCAATGAAATAATTTTATGGTTGAGGTCACCACCACATGAGGAACTGTATTAAAGGGTCGCAGGGTAGGAAGGTCGAGGACCACTGAACTAAAAGGATGAAGGGTTTATCATGACTGACACTTTAAGAAGGGATACACTTTATCATGGCATGGAAAGGTACAATGGCAGGAGCATGAGGTGCCCAGTCACACTGCCTTACAATCTCTTGAAGCAGAGCACCAACAGGAAGTGACTATGAATTATATACTAAGGAACCTCAAAGACCCTCCTGATGCCTTCAGTTGCAAGTAGATCATCTGTCCTTGGTTCAAGGATTCATTTCCTCACAGGCTTTCTGTCTCGATGAGTCAGCTGAGGAACACCCTGGTTCTCCTGAACCCGTATTTGTATAACATTAGGACCAATGGTTGTTATCATTAGATTGAACCAGAGCAATGGTGGCAGCTGTGACAGCAGCAGTAAACTGGGAGCTGTGGCAAGAGAACAACCTCAGCGAATGGCAGATGCAGAAACTGTAAGGGAAAGAGGCAACAGCAGATACAGAACAACTGTGACAGTAATAACAGGTACTGCAGCAGCAGAATGGAAGTTGAACATGGTAGTGGCAGTGACTGTGACACAAACAACAGGGGCGTGTGTGGCAGCAGTGGCAGAAAAACAGTGGTGACAATCACCCTTGGGACCGTAGCTATGGCAGTGGCATGGCCATGAAAGTCATCTGAAAACTTGCTGGATTCTATAGGGCAGGATCAGGGTCTGTAGTAAGTAAAGGTAAAGAAGATTTGGGACTGTAGTTCAAGAACGAGAAACCATTCTGAAGAGCTAGAGGAAAGAACCCACAGGCCCTGGGCATGGTGAAGGGCCAGAGACCGATCAGGCCAATAGGGCCAAGAGTCTCAGATACCCTTTGCTTGCAAGCTATGACATTAGTCATTCTCAGGGTCTGTGAAATCCTGATTTCTTAGGCTAGAATTAGAGCTACAAGTACTAAGTTCCAGCACTTGAGGCCCACAGGAAAACTTAACCATTAAGTACTGTAGTGTGCATCCTGCTGTTATTCATGGCTGTCTACTGCAGGTAGAAGTTACTTTTCTGTGGTTGTAATACAATACCCTAACAAAAACCACTAAGGGAAGAATGGGCTTATTTTGGCTGATAGTTCCAGAGGGGGATACAGTCTGCCATATTGGGGAAGGCATGGCAGCAGGATATGAGGCTAGCAGAGCAGTCAAGAAGCAAAGGGAACACATTTCATCTGCATACGGGAAACAGAGGGAGACCAGGAAGTGGAGCCAGGCTACAGGAGTTAAAAATCTATCCCCAGTGACACACTTCCTCCAACCAGTCTCCACTACCTAACAATTCCATAACCTTCCCACACAGCACTACCAAGTGCTGATCAAGTAAATGTTCAAGCACATGAGCCCATGGATTATATTTCTCATTTAAACCATGACAGTAGCCTAGGGTCACAGAGAGACCAAACTGGCTGGCACTGGGTGAACTTCCCCTCTCCTACCCAAAGTTTCTATCCAAGTAGAACAGAAGAGTCCAGCCAGCTACATGGCATCACTATGCAGGAATCATCTCTTTGTCAAGCTCATCTACCATCAAGCATGTATGTGCTGCTTGCCCTTTAACCCTCGTTATTCTCCTCACTTACCCAGATCAATGGGGCCCCAGGGAGTGCATTCAGTTAGCTCTTATTGGGTGTAATAATGGGCCAGTACTAGAGCAGTGGTATCAGTACGCCACACAGATATAGTCTGTCTGATAAATCAAAAGGTGAGAACCCTCAACTTCCTTGGGCGAGAAGAAACATAGGAGCATCTTAGCATAAGGTTGCTAAGATTTGTGGTGCAAAGAGATCCACCTCTTTATGACATAGTAGAGAAGAGCAACTGATGTCGATTTTGCTGTTATACTTCCGGGTGTAAAAATCGCAGCTATGGTGTGTAGTAAATGCTTCCCTGAGAGAACAATAATTACATTTATGTGTGTATGCATATGTAGGAAAAACCACTGTATGTAGAGTTTAGGAATATCCGTGGAAAATTGTGAATTGCTGTAAAATAAAATGTTCGTTAAGGGGTATGCTTTCAAAGTAACATAACCAGAAAGTAGCAGAGAAAGGGGCAAGATCCTACTCTGCAAAAAACCCTATGCCCCAAAGAAAGAGTGGAGTTAATGTTATTTAATTGTAATGTATTTCTCTCTGAATGCTGAACAACACAAGGATATAAAAAACCTTATATGAGCTGGCAAAATGGATTAGTGGGTAAAGGCACCCACTGTCAAGCCCGACAGCCTGAGTTGGATCCTCAGGACCCACGTGCTGGAAAGAGGGAGTCCCTGACTCCCAAAATTTTCTTCTGACTTCCACCTGCACAGCATGGTGCACATGCATGCACTGGGCATCAAAAAGTTAATAAATATATCAATTATAGTTAAAACTGTTAAGAGCCTTATGTTATGAGTAGGGGTGTATGAAAGTCAATGTTTTCAGAATTGCTTACAATGATTGCATTGGCTTAGGATGAGTTAGAAAGGACAAGAAGAGCCTGTCCAGGAGAGTTTCTCAAACTTAACCACACAGAGGAATCAGCTGGAGACTGTGCAAATGCAGATTCTGAGCAGAGGTTCCGGGATGGTCTTGCTCTTTTGCATTCTTAATTTCAAGACCTAATTTCCATGTATAAAAATGTCTCCCATGTGCCAATGAAATGGGCCTTACCTCATGGGGTGGATATAAGATGAAAATGAAATAATGCATAACAGGCACTCAGCATAGCCCTGACAACAAAGAAGGTATCCATAAATGCTGGCAATTTTATTTTTTAATAAAGCAGCTGCTTATGTTATTAGATCAAAGGGAACAAAAGGGCTTTTCTCCTAAGGCTGCTCACAGAGCACACAGCAGGAGCAAGGGAGGTATTATTCTTGGGATATGGGGTTGGCATTTGGGTTTCCACTTCCCAGGGATCCTAGCTCCAAGAGGGCATCAAAGATGCAAACTCCAACACTGAAAGTATAAAGAGGGTAACAAAATGATCTGTTCTTGTCCACTCCTAGAATTTGACTGAGAATCTGAGGGTCTCTAAGAGCCTCTGTAATCCCAACAGGGGACTGAATCAAGAGAATCCGGGCATTCACGGTCATCTTCAACTGCACAGTAAGTTCAAAGACAGCCTGAGCCACAGGGCCCCTCTCTCAAAAGGCCAAGAGAACATATTGAGACCCCTTGCTGCTAGCCCAGCAAGCCGGAGCTCAAGCAACATGGAACTCAAATCTCCACATCTGCAAATAAGAACTTCCCATATATTGTTTTGATCACAAACTTGCTGGTAACAGAACGCCATAACTCAAATCTACAGTTTCTCCCTGGCCCCTGTCACCTCATTTTGCTTCAGAATTCTTCATTAATGCCAAACAACAATGAACAACAATGGAAAGTGGAGAAAATCCTGAGACTCGAGGCTTCCTTTAGGGCAGATGCAAGGCATGAACGAACACACTGAGGTGAAAATAATCCTCCTGTTGTGGTCCGCACAGTTTTACTTACGGTTGTTTCTTTCCTCCTCCCCTCTATGGACGGAGTCATGGCAACCTGTTTTCACCAGAACAGGTATTCATTGGAAATAAATGCCCTGCACATGGCGCACTCTTGCTAGGCCCCTGCAATGGAGTCAGTAAAGGCGCCATTTGGCAGGGCTTTAAAACAAAGCCTGTTCCCACCATGATCTCACTTGATTCTTTCATTTGTTTCACCATTTACTCGGACCGGGGTGGGGGTGGAGGGAGAAGCAGAGAGACACAGAGAGAGAGACAGAGATAGAGATAGACAGACAGAGACAGGGAGACAGAGACAGAGACATACACAGAGAGATGAAGAGATACAGAGACAGAGACAGAAAGACAAACAGAGGCAGGCAGACAGAGACAGACAGACACACAGAAAGAGAGGCAGAGACAGTCAGAGACATACACAGAGAGACACAGAGAAAGACATACACACAAAGAAAGAGAGAGGGAGAGAGAGAGGGAGAGAGAGAGAGAGAGAGAGAGAGAGAGAGAGAGTGTGTGTTCTTATTGTGTGTTAAGTTTAGTGCTAAGGTGAATATAGAAGCGATGGCCAGCATCATCAGGAGCCTCACAGTCCAGTGAGCAGGGATGCGTTCTGAGCCCATTGATGAGCACAGTGGTGGGAATCCCAGTCAGAGGCATCAGGAAGAAGAGAATGATACCCAACTGACTTAGACGCAGGGGATGATTTCTATAGGAGGTGATGAATGCTGGGTCATGCAGTCATTGTTCATTTTGCAGTGTATATACTGAAGTTGTGATTATACAGCTCCGAGACAACTCAGATGTTACAGTAAATCTCTAAAGTGATATTTGTGTGCCAAACTGCCATGATGGTCTTAACAACACCTCTAATCACTATGCTTGTCTCCAAGGCAGGAAATTCAGAACTTTTCAGCAGAGTCAGTTTGTGACAAGACAGGGTGAGCCTTACATGTATTGAATTGTCACTATTCTTCTGTAACTATCATATAATTTCTAGTAAAATCAGATGCTGTACTTGATGAGTCCGGGGTGCAGACAATCCATAGGTATCAGACCTGCATATTCTTTCAACAATTTCTGATAGATAGTGGAAGGGACAGCCTCTGCCCATTTGTACTGGTCTATATGTCATCCACGGAGGGACATTGTCACTCTTGCTTTGGTCATTTTCACTTAAAAGAACACATGGTTACATGATTTGTCTAGAATTTCCACTTTAAGAAGAAACCGGGAAAGGGAATAACACTCGAAATATATATAAGAAATACTCAAGTTAATAAAAAGAAGAAGAAGAAGAAAAAACAGTATAAAAAAAGAAGAAAAAAAAACAGTATAAAAAAAAGAAGCTATACCGTACAATGCACTCTTTCTCACCCACTCACGGCCAATTAACCACAAAAGATGGGTTGACTGAATGAGAACTAGGGGCTGGAAGTTTAAGAAGTACATTGGCATCACCTTAGTGGATAATGACCTCATGGCTCTGACTTGCTTCTTCTCTTGGTGGTCTTGAATTCTAAGTGAGGACAGGGATTGAGGGGGAGGAGGAAGGAGAATATTAGAGAATTATTTACAGTTCCATAATGAACTAGTTCAGAGGCTTAGATAGGTCATGTTATCATATTTGTGTGCCAGGCAAAGAGGTGTTTAGATCTCCCTGAGGATGTGTTGGTGCTCTTTCCCTGTCTCTCTCTCTCTCTCTTCCTCCCCTTTTTTCTTCCCTTCCTCCTCCCCTCTCCTTCTCTTCCTCTCTCTCTCTATTTTTCTTGTTCTTCAGGTTCTTGCTGAAATTCCTGCTTCGATGCCTTCTCTCTGCTCTTTGCTGCTTCCCCCATCCTCAGTCTAAAGCTTAGACTTCAGGTCTCAATGTCATCCTAGCATCTCATAATAATTCAGTGCATCTCTATGGTGCCAGAGCAGTCGAGGCAAAATTTAATACAAGTGTCTAAACCAATACTGTTTCAATGCCTGACCTCCCCACCAACACCCATGACTCAGTTCTCTACCAAAGACTCTAGGAAAGATAGCAAATGTGGTGTTTCAGCATTCGGCTTCCTAGACAAACTGAGACACCCTGTCCTGATCATTTACCAATCCTGAAACAACCAAGGTACAATAGGATAATCTGTTTGTCAGAGCCACTCGCAATTAGGACTGACAGGCTCCTTCCCCTTCGTTCCCTTGCAATTCCAGCCAATCTCTTCCTAAATTGGCTTGTGTTTCTCAACTTTATCCCTGTAGAGTCGCCAAAGGGTCATTTTCATTCTAACAAGCTGACTGCACTTCGGTGCTCCTAAAATGTGTCAAGTTTTCCTTCCTGTCATATTCTTTCTACTATGGTGACACTGTATGATAAAAATCTACTTTCCTAGGCACAAGACCCAGCAGAACAACCCAGGATGTAGTTGGTATCAGAGTATAGAATGACTGGCTGCCTAGCCTAAGTGTCATCATGGAAACACCAAACACTGAAATAATTTGGAATGGCCCTTACCATTTATTTTGGGTTTCACTGCATTCTAGGGAAGGGCAACATGGGTACTGACATAGAGATAAATTTATTTCTTAGCAGCAGGGAAATAATTGTGCTAGAGATGGCTACTAAACGGGGCAGGGATCTGATAATTCTGCTGATAATGATGTCCTAGAGATTGGACATCTTGTTCCCATTGTGTTGAGGACCAGATAAAGCTGCTCTTCATGATCCAAGAGCAGTGTTTACTTGTGAAGGAAAAGGGTGATGATGAGGGGTAGGGGAAGGGACACTGAGATGATGGGCAGATGTATCCCAGCATCCCATTAAATCAGCTGAGGCAGATTTGAAAAAGAATCTCTCAAGCCTTCCCATGGCTGGTATGGATAAGCTATTAGCTGGGAAGGGAACTGGTGAATAGCAATATGTAGTTAAGGGTGACAGAGCTGGGGAAGGTTTCTCAAACTGTTTGTAAAGCTCAGAGAGACCTAAGTCACCCATAGTCTAGGGAATAGAGCAGGCATCTCAGTAAGGGATTACAGGGGTGGGTTTTAGAATTCTAGAGAGCCCTGACTCCTTGTGGGATGACTACATATCACATATCATGAATATTATATATTTAAATTATGATTCACAACAGTAGCAAAGTTACAGTTTGAAGAAGCAACAAATTAATCTGATGGTTAAGGGTCACCACATCGTGAGGAACTGTAGTAAAGGGTTGCAGCAGCATTAGGAAGGTTGAGAACCTCTGTTCTAGACCTTAGTGGGCAGTAAGTAAACTTAGTGACTCTAGTACTTACTGTGCTTAGGGAACACACAGGAGGAGGTAGCAGGCCAGTTGCAAGATGGCTAAACAATCCCTGGGCAGGCAGGGAAGGCCATTCTAAGAAGAAGGACCATAAGCACCCCAGATTATACAGACTGTGTGAGGATTCACTGTATCTTTATGGCAAGTTTCAAGAAATGTAGGAAGAAAGCAGCTTGGGAGGCAGAAATCTGGAGGAAGGGAAATTCAGCCAGAAAATTTCAGCAAATCTTGAGTGTGATAGTAACAAAACTTTGAAAAAGATGAACTCTGTGATGGTTATGTTTTTGTCAACCTTCAAAAATCTAGAGGCATCCGAGAGGAGGGAACGTCAGCTGAGAAAAATTTTGCAGTAAGATGAGTCTGTGAGGCATTTCCTTAATTAATGACTGATATGACGTAATAGTGTCTGTCCCACTGTGGGTGATGCTATCCACCTGGGCAGGTAGTTCTGACTACAGTATGAAAGCAGATTGAACAAGCTAATATTCCGAGCCCCACTGTCTCTGCCCCAGTTCCTACCTCTAATTTTGTGCCTTGAGTTCTTGTCCAGTCAGAGACATCACATTCATTTCACAGCATTGAAGTCTCTGTGATGGTATCAGGAGACTCAATAAAAAGACAGTCACACAGGTTCTTACCCTGAAGAAATTTACCAACCAGAGAGGAGGAAGATATACACCTGATACATTGCTTATCACCATCATCATCCTCACTATGCATTCTTATCTAAATTTTACACGTAGAAAACTGAAGCCCGGAGATATTAAGTCATTGCTTCTGTGTCATGGGACTATAAAGTAGAAAGCCAACATAACAGGTGCCATTGAGTTAGTGCTTAATCACAGAGCTGTACTGCACTGTGTCCTGGAGTTGGTGATGTGACATCATTCTCTACTCCATGCTGCACAACCTCATGTCAGTGGTTCTCAGATAGAGGTAATTTTATCCTGTTGAGGACATTTTTTCCAGACAATGTCTCATGATCTATATGAATACCCTGACTGTGCATGAAGTGCTATTGGAATGTAGTGTGTTTGAAGGTTTTTCTCTCTAGGTCACTGTGCACAGGACAGCTATAAAATCAATCCCCAATGTCAACAGCATTGATAAGGACAAAGGCACTCTTCTACTATGCTTGTGAATGCCCCTTAAAAGCATCCTGTCCTATCAACCTCACAAGATGTGGCATTTCCCTGTGCCTAGCCTAGATGTGGACATGTAGTGTAGATGCACAAACATTTGTATAATAAAGAGATATGAAAATGGATAAAGATATGAAACACACGTACAGTTGTTTGTGTCATATAATACTGTCCATAACTGATTCGTTCAGACAGAATTGATTTTTAAATCAACCTGCAAACATGAGCCAGTGATCCCTGTCCCCAGGCTCAAGTGATGTGGGGATGGCAGTGGACAGAAGCGAGAGCCTTAGCAGAAAGCAAAAGATGCATGTAGGCACCTGATGGCGAAGCAGGCTCAGAACTCAGGCCCTCCATGCAGGAGACAGTGCCGCACATGCTGCTTTTCCCTTTGGGCTTTTCAGGTCAGTTAGCACAGAGAATGTAGCTGCTGATTTAGAAACAGGTCCCTTCTCACTTGTCTGGGTCGCTGTTCAAGGCTGCATCCTCCTCATCAGGTAAGTTCAAAACTCGAACTAGAGCAAACAGACAACACCAGCACGTACCAACCAAAGACCAATTAACTCAAGTCCCAGATAAATCATGATGCTATTTATTGTTCAATTATAGTAATTATTTCATCTGCATTTGCAGCACAATTATCCCTCCTTTCTCTGTGTGGTTACTGACTTCTGTAGCTACTCACTCTGCACTAATGTTGGTGTTTTTCTTTGTCACTCTGTCACCTTTGGGAGAAACAGACAAGATGTTAAATTATAAAAAAGTGCTAACTCACAGAACGCCTCAGAGACCCATGTCAGTATCAAGGTAGGCAACTGAGTCTTGACAGGCAAGAGCATTTGGTGAAGAAGCCAGCAGAGGCATCTGCTAGAGACTTGGGCTTTCAAGACAGGGCAGCAAGGGCTATATGAAAGACACATTTTAAGTTTCAAATAATAAGTACATAATAACCAGACATTTTAGAGGGATTCCACCCCTCTATGAAATACAAGATGGCTTCTTTCTGGGATCTCAATGTAGGATGCTTACTTTCCCATTACATCCTTGACGGCTCCTTGAAGACATGGGGCCACTCAGAGATGAGGACCACAGATGAGCGTGGCTCATTTTCTCTCTCCTGTCTGGAATCAATTTTCATGTCTAAATCTAGAGGAATGACAGGTGGTGTATGACAGCTCCTCTGGCTTTCTCTCCCTAACGAGGCAGAATAATACCTACAGAGGAAACAGGACTCTATAAAGGGGACCTGATCCATCAACCAACCACTAATAGCTGTTGTTATAGCTGAGTGGGAACACTTGAATCCTAGGCACACCATGGTATGCATGCAGGCTCAATGCGAGCTGGGTTAGAAAGCAAAAGTCTGCCAGGATAAAATTAGATATCTAGTCATGCCAGGAGAGAAAGGGGGTGAAGGATAGTTATTTGAAAGAGGTGGAGACCTTTGGTCTTAGTATATATGAAGCAATGGTTGTTATAATGATTTATACTGATGCAGTGCCTTCTAGATCATAACTAATATTCCCTAATATCCCACGAAGTTGCAGCTAATATCCTTATTTACAGATGGGGAAACTGCAGTTGAGACATACAGCTGGGTAGCCAAGCTCTTGTGATCATTTTATGACAGACCATTGTGCCAAGAAGTTGCTCCTAGTTCCAAATCCAGGATCTTCATCCCGCCCACCTACAATCTGCCCCACAAAAGTGGAAACTTCACGAGGAAGGAGCAAACACTCTGCTTCTCATCAAAGCTAAAGTTCTTCTGACACCTTGGGAAAAGCAAGCCAGAGGCAAACTGAGGGCTCACATAGGCAGACAACTGAGTTGGAGGGAGGAATTCAGTCACTAGGGTACCCTGCTTTGCTGTGCAGTGGCACTCCCCATGTCTTTGTGGTGGCATGTGTGTGTTTGTGTTGGTGTGTGTTGTGTATGTGTATATCATATTTACATCTGTGATAGGCATTCTTGGTTTGCATCTGGAATTATATAAATTCCCATACGGAAGTCACATGCCTTTAATCTGGGTCTTGATAGGGGAAGGCCCACCTTTAATGTGGGTCAAACCTACTGGAAATCTATATTAGGACATGGAGGATAGAAGCTTTTGCTCTTTGCCTGTTTGCCCTTCCTTTGTTATTAAGCCCATTCCTTCACTGGCTTTAGAGCCTACATCTTCAGGATTCTGGTCTACACTCAAGGCCAGCTGAGCCAGCCAGCCTCACGGAGTGAACACCTACTACCTATTCTTGGACTTTTCATTCATAGCCGTTTATTGTTGGATTAGCTGGACTACAACCTGTAAGCATATCTAATAACCCTCTTTCTATATGATAGGGATTCATTTGGTAAACTCTGTTACTGTAGAGAACCCTAACTAAACTAGCATGAGTGCACATGTGTATATGAGTGTACTCACCCATGTGGATGGATGTACATAGAAGCCAGAGGGTGATGTCCAGACATATCCCTTAATCTCTCTACCTTATATATTGGACAGGATCTCTCACGTGAACCCAGAGTGCACTGTCTTAGTCTAAACAGCCACTCTTGGGCTTCCCTGTTTCTGGCTTCCAAGGCTGGTATTACTGGTGGCTTCTGTATCCTTTTATGTGGGTGTGGAGGAGTGGAACTTTAGCTCTCATGCTTGTCTAGAAATAATTTTACCCGCTGTGTTACGTATCAGAGTCTCCATCTTATTTTTTTTTAGAACAGGGTCTCTTTCTGAACTTGGAGATTTTTAAAATTCCCCCAGGATCCACCTGTCTCAGCCTCCCTGGTGCTGGGCTTACAAAATGTGTTCAACCATGCCCAGCCTTGGGTTTTTGTGATCTTCTTAAGTCTTCTTGGTTGTGTGACAAGTAATTTACCTACTGAGCTATCTCCTCAGCTCTGGCTTGAGGTTTTCATCTTGAATGGAGATAAGAGAGATTCCCGTATCACCAAACTCTATAGTGGTTTCGTTCTTACCTATTCAAGTGGGGATCATTTTGATTAACATACTTGTATTTTATATGAATGGATACATTTGTGTATACATGCCTTTTCTTGGTATTACATTACATGATCAGTATTAGATTTTGTGAAATATACAAACAGAAGTAGAGAAAAATAACTCCTCAGCTCAACACTATTTCAAACTTAGATTCGTTTTTATTGTGATTAAAAGAGGAGAGCAGCTAAATTCACCACCTTTAGTTGCTAATGAAACCACTGAAAGCTGGTGAGGCAGTATAGGCTTGTAAGTCCATATTAAGTGCTGAGTTCAAGTCTAGACCGGGCCATGTCAGGAGACTTTGGCTCAAAAACAAAACAAAGGAGCTAGTGAGGTGGCCCAGCAGGTAAAGGGCCCTGCTGCCGAGCTCACCTGAACTCCTCACATCCTCTGCATATATCCTATCTTCTCCCCAGAACAAACGAGATAAATAAATGTGGTTAAAAATTAAACAAAATGAAATGAACAAGACAGTTTCTAAATGGGAGGATTTCTAGTACCTTTGTACTTTTAGGTGCTACTGTCTAGAACAAATCAATCTGAGGTGGCTCTGTGACCCCTAAAGTAACAGGGGATGGCAAAAATTGAAGTGCACGGTGAGTTTGTAATTTCATCAAGGGTACATGATGGCGAGGCTAGAACTTGAATCTGGACCTTAAGATCTCATTCTCTTTCTCTTGAGGATTGTTGAAGACATTGTCTTTGAAATCAGCTAAATCTGAGATCAAACATGCTCCCACTCTGCCCGATAATATGGATTTCTGCCAAGCGACTTCTTTTCTACCAGCCTTTCCCCCTTTATCAATTAATGAAGGATAGGCTCCATTGCCTTAAAATAATTTCATTGGAGATGCAAGTTGCATAATTAAGCATGAAGCCAGGCATGTTGTTTCATGCCTGTGATTACAGCCCTAGGAAAGTTTGAGACCAAAGGATCGTTACAAATTAGAAGCCATACCTGAGCTTATATGAGACTGATCTCAAACAAACAAACAACAACAACAAAAAAATCCAAAGCAGTAAAATAAGTAAATGAATAAATACATAATGTGAAAGTGTAAGTGTCAATGGTAAGAGTTTTGGAATTGACTGAGGGTATTCTGCGCGGAGGAAATGTCTCTGCTGGATGGGTCCCCAGGCAGGATGACAGAAAGGTGTGACTGCTATGCAGCCCACAGTGTCTCCACTGATCAGATTGCCTTTGGTGCTAAGGAAGGAGTCTCTGGAAATGTAAAACACGGGCCATCAAATTATGATGCCTCAAACCCAGCTCGGCAGTGTGGTGTACGGCTCAAAGTGAACGCATCTGCTAGTAAGCATGTGGGGAAAATTGGGCCCATAATCCCAGCCATTATGTCTATACCGCTGCGTGCGCAGTGACTGCTCTTAATTACCATGCGCTGTTCTTTTCATACTCTGGAAATGGACTGAATGGACCACAAAATGTATTTCAAAAGGCAGGCAATCTGTGGTGAGAATAGAAACCGCCTTTATCTTTGTATAAAGAGGCATGCATTTCACAGACGTGGGAAGATGGGAGGATGATTCGTCTGAGATGGAATGCTGATTAGGACAGGAGCATGGTCTGTTTGTTGTGTGTGGGAGAGCGAGAGGAAGAGGGAAGGACGAGAGAGCAGAACAGCTAGTCAGTGGATGTTTGCTCGAACCCCACACCAGAAGCCCAGCACTTGGGGAAGCACCTGCTCTTTGTCTGCCTTTCCTATAGAGAGGAGATGAAGGGTGCTCGACTGTTAGTAGTTTATAAGTGTGCCCAATAGTTAGTAGTTTATGTGTTGGCAGTATGCCAGAGGTGGCATCCCTTCAGTATGTACCACGTCTTTTAAGACACCAAGGGAAGGGTGTTTTATGGCACTAAAGATGGGGAAAATATGTCTGTTTGTTACTCTGCTAACAGATTCAATACCAAAGCCATCTCCTTTAGACCTCTGGAAGGTTCTAGAACAAAACACTACAGCGTTTTAATGAGTGATTTATTTCAGTTTCTGCCTTTCTAAATACATTTAGTCTGAACACAACCCACACCTTCCAGGTCAGGTTAGCATACAGGCTAGTTATTCATAGGCAAGTCACAGGAATTGAGCCCCTGGAATTTGATGCTGGTTTTGACACTGGAGACTAAGATTATTTTTAGTTTACTCAACTAGCGAATGAGGACGATGGTCCTTTTTAGTAATTTTGCCATACAGACATGCTCAGCACACATACATACCTAGTGTTGTCATTGCCAACACTCTCATAAATGGTGTATTAGGGGTCACGGACAATGTTCATTTTCCCTTAAATTTTGTATGTTGCAATCTTATCTTGAAGAATAAGATTTGTATTTGTATTTGTATTTGTATTTGTATTTGTATTTATATTTGTATTTGTATTTGTATTTGTATTTGTATTTGGAGGTGGGTGATTATGAGTAGGCAATTAGTATAATTATCTAGGGCATTCCTCATGCACGGTACTAGTAGCCTTATAAAAGAGGCCCATGGGGGGGTCTAGTTACCCTTTCTACTATGTGACAAGACAGCAAGGTGACATCTATAAAGCAGAAATATCCCTTTACTATATAATGAACCTATTAGTACCTTGATTTTGGGTTTCCCAGTCTCAAGAATCAGGAGAAAAGAATGTCTATTGCAGAAATATTACCCTGGCTGAGGTTTTATATTGTAACAACCCAAGCTAGATAGGTACAAATGCAATGCTATTCTATCTCTTAACAACTATGTAGACTTAGGAAAACCTTGATTTCACTCTCCTGTGAGCTAACATCTCTCTTACTATGACAACAGAGCTTAGCTGACCTTGACAATCACAGTGATGTTAGTGTTCTAGTCCTGAAGAGCTCTCATGCCTTTATAAAATGTAGGTAATTACTAATAGATTACAGGATTGTTATAAATTGGCATACAAAATAGTCAAGTTTAAGCATCGTTGTAGAAACCACGAATTCCATTTGTCTTGTAGTAGCTTCTAAAGTTCTGGAACTACACTTTTAGTTGTGTGAAATCATGTCTGAGCTTTTACTGATTCCCAGTAGTAACCTGAATAGCGACAGCCATGGTATCATGAAGATGCTGTGTTTCTATGTGGTGAAGGTTCACGGTTCTTTCTGTGCGCTACTCCTTTTGGCTGCTCAGAGAAGTTAAGCCACATGTCATGGGGTTAAGCAATGAGAAGGGCAAGGACTAGAATCCAGGCCTATTTGAGTCTTAAGTCCTATACCTCTACCCTGCCATGTGTAAAACAAATCACAATTTATTTCCCAACTTCAACATTCTTTTCTCTTTTCTTTTTCTGGTGGTTTGGGGATACACATGCTAAAAGCAGACTACCTACTGTTCCTCATGCATATTTATAATTCAGGGATAAGTGATGGTTGCCAGTAGTAAACCCCATAAATCCCCATACCTAGGATGTTCTGACAGTTACAGATTGTATCTGACCAAGAAAAACCAGAGCTTGGGAGAAGGTTCTCTGAAGCTGTATAATCAGATTATGATAATTTCATCAAATCCCATTTCAATAAGCCAACATTTATCATTAGTCTGTGCACTTCCTAATTATTATATGAGAGTTATTCTGTGTAGGAATGATAAAATACTCTAGCTTGAGAGAGTTTTCTAATACAGAATGTACACAGCCAGATATATGGCATTGGTGTGCGGGTCACATTTTGCTTTGGGGGCTAATTTGGGACAATTTTCTGAAAATGTCAAAGAAGGTTCTATATTTAAAAAGATTGGTATCAGTAACGGGCATCAATTTTTCTCAGCTACTTTCTGCAGTAAAAATCTGTCCCTGAGTAGTAAGCAAGTATTTGCTAAGAGGAGAAAAAAGTAACCAAAGGTACATATAGTCCAACATATTCTCCCCAGAAGGATTCTAAGTACCAGCAGTCATAATCCATTAAAATTCAATCGCTGGGAAACTCACTTGTCAGCCACTGCATCTTTAAAGAACTCATGACTCAGTCCTTCCTTCCCTTTCTGCCCCTAACTCTCTCCTCTGTCTGTCTCTCTGTTTCTTTGTCTGTCCCTAACTCTCTCCTCTGTCTGTCTTTGTCTGTCTGTGTCTTTCTGTCTTTCTCTGTTTCTCTCCCTCCCTCCCTCTGTCCCTCTTTTTCTCCTTTCTTGCCTTTCTCCCTCTCTTACTCCTTATCTCTTCTCAGAATCCTCCAATCTAGAAGGAGATACCACACCAGCCCAGAGAACCCTTTTCTTCATCCACTACAGTGAGCACTATCCTGGAAAAGAGCCACCTTAACTTGTGAAGCCAGCAGTCACTGAGTCCTCCAGCAGATGCTTTTTAAATGCTACTGAGCTCTCTTCTTCCACCTGCTGACCATCCTGCTTCTTTTGAACAAGCAAAATGTTTAGCATCTTGGGGATCCCATGTTGTATCTCAGACTTGCATTTGCTCACCGTGTAGCCTGGGTGGCTTCACATGTGTAGTACTCGTTCTGTCTCAGTCTTCTGATTTCCAGGAGTACAGGCACGAGCCGTCATTACTGCTGCCTTTCATATTTCTAAGCAGTTGAAAGAACATCAGCAGAAAAGAACTAAGTATGGCATGTCACAGTGATATTATTTTAAGATTTCATGGTGTATACATAAAGTATTATTGGAACACAGCATGGTCATCTATGTGCTGTCTGTGGCTGGAGGCAGAAGTAAATAGTTACAGCAGAGAACATGTGGCTTTATTCTCTGGTTCTCGATGGACAAAGCTGATCATTCTTTGGTAGAACCACAGTCTCCCCATGGTTCTCATCTATTCTGTCCAGAAAACCTTCCTCACACTGATTTACCAACATTCAACTCTGATACTGTTGGTTCTGTATCTAAAGTCCCCTGGGTGTATGACTCACCCGTAGGGGCTCCTTACTTTGCACAATGCTCCCGGGTTGGAATACATACACTGGAGGAAAGAGGAAGTAATAGGAAAAAAAATCCTTCAAGGACCTCTCTGTCTACTTTGTAACAAGACAGTTTCAGGCTGAACCATGTTTTAGTTTCTGCTGGTTCCCCCTCTCAGCTAATTTGTTGCCTGTTTCCCATGGGTAACTCAGTTTCTCCAATCGGTCATTTCATACGTGCTATCTACTGTGAGGAACTCCCACCCCTTGCCTGTTCCAGATTCACTTGACTGGCAGCATCCTTCACCTCTGAGTTAATGAGTCATTTCCTTCTTGTCCATTCTCCCCCGGTCATATCTCTGAGACCTGCTTCTCCTTGCTTCGCCATCTATTCTTTTACAATGAGACCCTAATTTGATGGAACGGTGTTCTTCTTAAGCACCCGTCCTTTTGATTCTCCAGTCTCAGTGCTAAAATTCGTACTTACATTATTAGAACACTGGTTAAATGATATTTTATTTTCTTGATAATCCACCATTGAAATTTTAAGATTTAATTCAATGGCTCCATTTAATGTCCTAGACCTTCAGTGATCATATCTATCTGACCATGGAATTTTGTGTAAGAGACAGCCCATAAATAGTACCTTTCACAAATAATACACTCCACACAGATAGAATTTCCTCTTTTAAAGTTTGAATTTGTATTTTTTCTAAGTTTTTTCATTTCTTTTACCTAAAGGAATCATATCTATTAACCGGTTGAAGTTCAGTACCAAGAATAAAATTGATTATTGATTTTATAATAGAAGACATATAAATATAGAATAATATAATATTTATTTTTCTTCCAATTATAGTCTGAGGAATGCTTAGAACAAACACTATTCCAGACCTGAAGCACTACAAAAGTTATCATTGGAGCAGCCAATTGGCTTTATTATTCAAGTTTAATAGTGCCAACAAAGAATATCTGTCTGTTGCATTTCCTCTCATCCACCTCTCTACCTCTTTGCTTCCTCTGTCTCTCCCTCTTCTACTCAGACCAGCCTTGACAGGTGAAATAGCTTCTTTTCAGGCCTTCTAGCCCACATAGTAGATTTATCAAAGTCCCAAATTATAGTAATGATCCTTGTCAGTCAACCCTGATACTCTGCGACCAAAGAGGAATGGAAAGATTGCCAGGTAAACACAGGGAGGCAGCTGGATCTCAGGGATGCTGAATTTTAGCCCTCAGTCATGTAAGTCAAAGATCTGGGTGCCTAAGTGATTTAATCTAAACCAAAACTGCTTATTTGCTTTCTGGAGTTCTAAGTAACGAAAGTGGAAATCAAAAAATCTACCCCCCCAGAAACCCTGCATTCTGCCTCCCCTTAGTCTGGGTCGAATCAGGCAGCAATATGGGAAGCTGCAAGTGTTCAGGATTCCCTGGAATATGAATTTACCCCTTCCCAGCTTGTGTGTGTGTGTGTGTGTGTGTGTGTGTGTATGGGTATGTGTGCTGTGAGTAAATAATCTAAATGGAGAAGACAGATACATACAAACGATGCTCCATTCTTTTGTGTTTATACTAATGAAGCATGGGAGGCCACCTAAAGCATCTGTTTAGACAATTGTGCCATGTCTAATTATTATACGCACTGTGATTGCACAGAATGCTCATGCAAATGTAAATAATGATGTTTGATGTGTGGGGATACATTACAAAAGTTATGTGCTCTCTCATCAGGATGGTTGGTGTGTGAGTGTTTTTCTGTCTAAGTATTCGGTGCCATTCTTGCATTTTTCGTGGGTTATGGGCTTTCAGCCTCTTTCACTTTTTAAAACAGATTTCAAATGAAGATTGAGAAGTGGAAAAAGGATAGGAAAAGATTATAGACTAAAAGACAATGCAAGGGTATTTTAGGGAATAGTGTTTTATCTCAAGCACGTAATTTTTTTAATGTGTAGAATTATCAAAATTATATGGAGACAAGTTACGGGTAAAAAGCACATACCACAGAACCCAAAGACTGAAATGGCCATAAATGTCACCCAGCCCTCTTCCTGGGTCTTCAGAACCCTTGTCAAGTACTTGTTCAATGTTTGGAAGCACTGTGCTCAAAATGATGGGACATGTGTTTCATTTGGAGAATGATGATGATGGGGAAGAGAGACTACAGGACTATATGACCTACTTCTTGACTTAGGAGGTATTTCCTGTCTAAATGTAGTTGACCAGAGATTTGTGCTTTATGTGTATATATGATACTTCTTTGATTGATCTAAAATAATTAAGTTTTCAACATAATAAGCAACATGTATGTAACAAGTTATGAAGAAAAGACTGAAAATTGAAACTGTAAACAAATTGGTTGTTCAAATTATAGTAAAAGCACCAGTATAGAAAAGTTATAATAAATCCATCTTATCTTGTATAACTTAGTAGTTTTAGTAAACAATGTATGGTGTTATAAAACTTATTATGTGTTTATTTATTTGTTTACTTGTTTGTTTTTTTTATTATTAACTTGAGTATTTCTTATATACATTTCGAGTGTTATTTTTTTTCCCGGTTTCCGGGCAAACATCACCCTCCCCCCTCCCTTTCCTTATGGGTGTTCCCCTCCCAACCCTCCCCCCATTGCCGCCCTCCCCCCAACAGTCTAGTTCACTGGGGGTTCAGTCTTAGCAGGACCCAGGGCTTCCCCTTCCACTGGTGCTCTTACTAGGATATTCATTGCTACCTATGAGGTCAGAGTCCAGGGTCAGTCCATGTATAGTTTTAGGTAGTGGCTTAGTCCCTGGAAGCTCTGGTTGCTTGGCATTGTTGTACATATGGGGTCTCCAGTCCCTTCAAGCTCTTCCAGTTCTTTCTCGATTCCTTCAACGGGGGTCCTATTCTCAGTTCAGTGGTTTGCTGCTGGCATTCGCCTCTGTATTTTCTGTATTCTGGCTGTGTCTCTCAGGAGCGATCTACATCCGGCTCCTGTCGGTCTGCACTTCTTTGCTTCATCCATCTTGTCTAATTGGGTGGCTGTATATGTATGGGCCACATGTGGGGCAGGCTCTGAATGGGTGTTCCTTCAGTCTCTGTTTTAATCTTTGCCTCTCTCTTCCCTGCCAAGGGTATTCTTGTTCCCCTTTTAAAGAAGGAGTGAAGCATTCACATTTTGATCATCTGTCTTGAGTTTCATTTGTTCTAGGGATCTAGGGTAATTCAAGCATTTGGGCTAATAGCCACTTATCAATGAGTGCATACCATGCATGTCTTTCTGTGATTGGGTAAGCTCACTCAGGATGATGTTTTCCAGTTCCAACCATTTGCCTATGAATTTCATAAAGTCGTTGTTTTTGATAGCTGAGTAATATTCCATTGTATAGATGTACCACATTTTCTGTATCCATTCCTCTGTTGAAGGGCATCTGGGTTCTTTGCAGCTTCTGGCTATTATAAATAAGGCTGCAATGAACATAGTGGAGCACGTGTCTTCTTTATATGTTGGGGCATCTTTTGGGTATATGCCCAAGAGAGGTATAGCTGGATCCTCAGGCAGTTCAATGTCCAATTTTCTGAGGACCCTCCAGACTGATTTCCAGAATGGTTGTACCAGTTTGCAATCCCACCAACAATGGAGGAGTGTTCCTCTTTCTCCTCATCCTCGCCAGCATCTGCTGTCACCTGAGTTTTTGATCTTAGCCATTCTCACTGGTGTGAGGTGAAATCTCAGGGTTGTTTTGATTTGCATTTCCCTTATGACTAAAGATGTTGAACATTTCTTTAGGTGTTTCTCAGCCATTCGGCATTCCTCAGCTGTGAATTCTTTGTTTAGCTCTGAACCCCATTTTTTAATAGGGTTATTTGTCTCCCTGCGGTCTAACTTCTTGAGTTCTTTGTATATTTTGGATATAAGGCCTCTATCTGTTGTAGGATTGGTAAAGATCTTTTCCCAATCTGTTGGTTGCCGTTTTGTCCTAACCACAGTGTCCTTTGCCTTACAGAAGCTTTGTAGTTTTATGAGATCCCATTTGTCGATTCTTGATCTTAGAGCATAAGCCATTGGTGTTTTGTTCAGGAAATTTTTTCCAGTGCCCATGTGTTCCAGATGCTTCCCTAGTTTTTCTTCTATTAGTTTGAGTGTGTCTGGTTTGATGTGGAGGTCCTTGATCCACTTGGACTTAAGCTTTGTACAGGGTGATAAGCATGGATCGATCTGCATTCTTCTACATGTTGCCCTCCAGTTGAACCAGCACCATTTGCTGAAAATGCTATCTTTTTTCCATTGGATGGTTTTGGCTCCTTTGTCAAAAATCAAGTGACCATAGGTTTGTGGGTTCATTTCTGGGTCTTCAATTCTATTCCATTGGTCTATCTGTCTGTCTCTGTACCAATACCATGCAGTTTTTATCACTATTGCTCTGTAATACTGCTTGAGTTCAGGGATAGTGATTCCCCCTGAAGTCCTTTTATTGTTGAAGATAGTTTTAGCTATCCTGGATTTTTTGTTATTCCAGATGAATTTGCAACTTGTTCTGTCTAACTCTTTGAAGAATTGGATTGGTATTTTGATGGGGATTGCATTGAATCTGTAGATTGCTTTTGGTAAAATGGCCATTTTTACTATATTAATCCTGCCAATCCATGAGCATGGGAGATCTTTCCAACTTCTGAGGTCTTCTTCAATTTCTTTTCTCAGTGTCTTGAAGTTCTTATTGTACAAATCTTTTACTTGCTTGGTTAAAGTCACACCGAGGTACTTTATATTATTTGGGTCTATTATGAAGGGTGTCGTTTCCCTAATTTCTTTCTCGGCTTGATTCTCTTTTGTGTAGAGGAAGGCTACTGATTTATTTGAGTTAATTTTATACCCAGCAACTTTGCTGAAGTTGTTTATCAGCTTTAGTAGTTCTCTGGTGGAACTTTTGGGATCACTTAAATATACTATCATGTCGTCTGCAAATAGTGATATTTTGACCTCTTCTTTTCCGATCAGTATCCCCTTGATCTCCTTTTGTTGTCTGATTGCTCTGGCTAGAACTTCAAGAGCTATATTGAATAAGTAGGGAGAGAGTGGGCAGCCTTGTTTAGTCCCTGATTTTAGTGGGATTGCTTCAAGTTTCTCTCCATTTAGTTTAATGTTAGCAACTGGTTTGCTGTATATGGCTTTTAATATGTTTTGGTATGGGCCTTGAATTCCTATTCTTTCCAGGACTTTTATCATGAAGGGGTGTTGAATTTTGTCAAATGCTTTCT
The DNA here is from genome assembly GCF_021556685.1 of Rattus norvegicus. Taxonomy (NCBI): domain Eukaryota; kingdom Metazoa; phylum Chordata; class Mammalia; order Rodentia; family Muridae; genus Rattus; species Rattus norvegicus. The sequence continues at coordinate 162,681,767 of NC_141534.1, read as the reverse complement.
CAGCATCTAATGAAATGATCATGTGGTTTTGTTCTTTCAGTTTGTTTATATAATGGATCACGTTGATGGTTTTCCGTATATTAAACCATCCCTGCATGCCTGGGATGAAGCCTACTTGATCATGGTGGATGATTGTTTTGATGTGCTCTTGGATTCGGTTTGCCAGAATTTTATTGAATACTTTTGCGTCGATATTCATAAGGGAAATTGGTCTGAAGTTCTCTTTCTTTGTTGGGTCTTTGTGTGGTTTAGGTATAAGAGTAATTGTGGCTTCGTAGAAGGAATTCGGTAGTGCTCCATCTGTTTCAATTTTGTGGAATAGTTTGGATAATATTGGTATGAGGTCTTCTATGAAGGTCTGATAGAATTCTGCACTAAACCCGTCTGGTCCTGGGCTCTTTTTGGTTGGGAGACCTTTAATGACTGCTTCTATTTCCTTAGGAGTTATGGGGTTGTTTAACTGGTTTATCCGTTCCTGATTTAACTTCGGTACCTGGTATCTGTCTAGGAAATTGTCCATTTCCTGCAGATTTTCAAGTTTTGTGGAATATAGGCTTTTATAGTAACATCTGATGATTTTTTGAATTTCCTCTGAATCTGTAGTTATGTCTCCCTTTTCATTTCTGATTTTGTTAATTTGGACACACTCTCTGTGTCCTCTCGTTAGTCTGGCTAAGGGTTTATCTATCTTGTTGATTTTCTCAAAGAATCAACTTTTGGTTCTGTTGATTCTTTCAATGGTCCTTTTTGTTTCTACTTGGTTGATTTCAGCTCTGAGTTTGATTATTTCCTGCCTTCTACTCCTCCTGGGTGTATTTGCTTCTTTTTGTTCTAGAGCTTTGAGGTGTGCTGTCAAGCTGCTGACGTATACTCTTTCCTGTTTCTTTCTGCAGGCACTCAGCGCTATGAGTTTTCCTCTTATCACAGCTTTCATTGTGTCCCATAAGTTTGGGTATGTTGGACCTTCATTTTCATTAAATTCTAAAAAGTCTTTAAATTCTTTCTTTATTTCTTCCTTGACCAGGTTATCATTGAGTAGAGCATTGTTCAATTTCCATGTATATGTGGGCATTCTTTCCTTATTTTTATTGAAGACCAGTTTTAGGCCGTGGTGGTCTGATAGCACGCATGGGATTATTTCTATCGTTCTGTACCTGTTGAGGCCCGTTTTTTGACCAATTATATGGTCAATTTTGGAGAAAGTACCATGAGGAGCTGAGAAGAAGGTATATCCTTTTGCTTTAGGATAGAATGTTCTATAAATATCTGTTAAGTCCATTTGGCTCATGACTTCTCTTAGTCTGTCTATGTCTCTGTTAATTTCTGTTTCCATGATCTGTACATTGATGAGAGTGGGGTGTTGTAATCTCCTACTATTATTGTGTGAGGTGCAATGTGTGTTTTGAGCTTTAGTAAGGTTTCTTTTATGTATGTATGTAGGTGCCCTTGTATTTGGGGCATAGATATTTAGGATTGAGAGTTCATCTTGGTGGATTTTTCCTTTGATGAATATGAAGTGTCCTTCCTTATCTTTTTTGATGACTTTTAGTTGAAAATTGATTTTATTTGATATTAGAATGGCTACTCCAGCTTGCTTCTTCTGACCATTTGCTTGGAAAGTTGTTTTCCAGCCTTTCACTCTGAGGTAGTGTCTGTCTTTGTCTCTGAGGTGTGTTTCCTGTAGGCAGCAGAATGCAGGGTCCTTGTTGCGTATCCAGTTTGTTAATCTATGTCTTTTTATTGGGGAGTTGAGGCCATTGATGTTGAGAGATATTAAGGAATAGTGATTATTGCTTCCTGTTATATTCATATTTGGATGTGAGGTTATGTTTGTGTGCTTTTCTTCTCTTTGTTTTGTTCCCAAGACGATTAGTTTCTTGCTTCTTCTAGGATATAGCTTGCCTCCTTATGTTGGGCTTTACCATTTATTATCCTTTGTAGTGCTGGATTTGTAGAAAGATATTGTGTAAATTTGGTTTTGTCATGGAATATCTTGGTTTCTCCATCTATGTTAATTGAGAGTTTTGCAGGATACAGTAACCTGGGCTGGCATTTGTGTTCCCTTAGGGACTGTATAACATCAGTCCAGGATCTTCTGGCCTTCATAGTTTCTGGCGAAAAGTCTGGTGTGATTCTGACAGGTCTGCCTTTATATGTTACCTGACCTTTTTCCCTTACTGCTTTTAATATTCTTTCTTTATTTTGTGTGTTTGGTGTTTTGACTATTATGTGACGGGAGGTGTTTCTTTTCTGGTCCAATCTATTTGGAGTTCTGTAGGCTTCTTGTATGCCTATGGGTATCTCTTTTTTTAGGTTAGGGAAGTTTTCTTCTATGATTTTGTTGAAGATATTTACTGGTCCTTTGAGCTGGAAGTCTTCACTCTCTTCTATACCTATTATCCTTAGGTTTGATCTTCTCATTGAGTCCTGGATTTCCTGTATGTTTTGGCCCAGAAGCTTTTTCTGCTTTACATTATCTTTGACAGTTGAGTCAATGATTTCTATGGAATCTTCTGCTCCTGAGATTCTCTCTTCCATCTCTTGTATTCTGTTGATGAAGCTTGTATCTACAGCTCCTTGTCTCTTCTTTTGGTTTTCTATATCCAGGGTTGTTTCTATGTGTTCTTTCTTGATTGCTTCTATTTCCATTTTTAATTCCTTCAACTCTTTGATTGTGTTTTCCTGGAATTCTTTCCGGGATGTTTGTGACTCCTCTCTATGGGCTTCTACTTGTTTATTTATGATTTCCTGGAATTCTTTCAGGGATTTTTGCGATTCCTATGTGTAGGCTTCTACTTGTTCTCTAAGGGAGTTCTTCACGTCTTTCTTGAAGTCCTCCAGCATCATGATCAAATATGATTTTGAAACTAGATCTTGCTTTTCTGGTGTGTTTGGATATTCCATGTTTGTTTTGATGGGAGAATTGGGCTCCGATGGTGCCATGTAGTCTTGGTTTCTGTTGCTTGGGTTCCTGCGCTTGCCTCTCGCCATCAGATTATCTCTAGTGTTACTTTGTTCTGCTATTTCTGACAGTGGCTAAACTGTCCTATAAGCCTGTGTGTCAGGAGTGGTGTAGACCTGTTTTCCTGTTTTCTTTCAGCCAGTTATGGGGACAGAGTGTTCTGCTTTCGGGTGTGTAGTTTTTCCTCTCTACAGGTCTTCAGCTTTTCCTGTGGGCCTATGTCTTGAGTTCACCAGGCAGGTCACTTGCAGCAGAAAAGTTGGTCTTACCTGTGGTCCCGAGGCTCAAGTTCGCTCGTGGGGTGCTGCCCTCGAGCTCTCTGCGGTGGCAGCAACCAGGAAGATCTGCGCCGCCGTTTCCGGGAGCTTCAGTGCACCAGGGTTCCAGATGGCGTTTGGTGTTTTCCTCTGGCGTCTGAGATGTGTGCAGAGTGCAGTCTCTTCTGGTTTCCCAGGGGTGTCTGCCTCTCTGAAGGTTTAGGTCTCCCTCCCACGGGATTTGGGTGCAGAGAACTGTTTATCTGGTCTGTTCCTTCAGGTTCCGGCGGTGTCTCAGGTGCAGGGGTCCTGCTGCTCCTGGGCCCTCCCCCACGGGAACCCAGAGGCCTTATACAGTTTCCTCTTGGTCCAGGGATGTGGGCAGGGGTGGGCAGTGTTGGTGGTCTCTTCTGCTCTGCAGCCTCAGGAGTGCCCACCTGACCAGGCAGTGAGGTCTCTCTCCCACAGGGTCTGGAAGCAGAGAGCTGCTGCGGGCCGGGATCACTTGTTTGTTTTAATGTTTCTGTCTGCATGTACGTATGTCTGTGCACTATGTGCATACAGTGCCCACATAAACCAGAAGAGGGCGCCAGACGCTTCTAGAACTAGATCTACAGGTGTTTATGAGTTTCTTTGAGCTGTGGAATACAAATTCGGGCTATGGAGTAGCAGCCCATGCCTGTAATCATTGAACTGTCTCTATAGCCCAATATGGTATTGTACATATAATATATACTTGAAACATATACGTATATAGAACCTATTTTTAGCATGGTGAGATTATTAGTTCCCAGTTAAAATTTATACCTAGAATGTACAGAGAATTATACCTATTGATAAGGTTAAGAAAAGCCAGCTCTTTTGCCAGGGAACTATGGGAAATATCATAAATCACACTTCTTCTGTTTGAAAAACACAAGAGACATGTTACCACAAAGAAGCTGTCAGTCAGAGGAAGAACACAAAAGAGTTTCTAGGCTAAATACTGTTAACAGAACAAAGCTATCTGTATGCTAAAAATTATAGCATTCACATGTGGAAAATATAAATAAGAAAACCACTATAACATTAAGACATTAGAAAGAAAATGGCTACCGAACTCTAAATTGTTTTCATTTGTATTTATTTACTATTTGCATATGATAATATTTACTAATAGAAAATTCTGCTACTTCTGTATTATAATAGGTTTGACTATATTAATGGGTGATTCAGGTTCTAACCATTTTGAAGTTTGTTCAAAAACTCCATCTACATATACTCATAACCAATATAAAATTCTACGTTTGTAATAGTGAAATGTCTGAGCAAAATAAATGGCTTCTTAAAAGCTGTAGACATACTTAGGTCTATGAAATAAGCACAGATACTATAAGGCTGCATGTACATATACCTATATAAAACTTACAAAGAGCAGAATGCATGCATGCAAATGTGTTATAAATTATATATACATGAGACCCTGTGAAAGAGAGACCCAACCGCCTGGTCAGGTGGGCACTCCTGAGGCTGCAGAGCGGAAGAGACCACCAACACTGCTCACCCCTGCCCACATCCCTGGCCCAAGAAGAAACTGTATAAGGCCTCTGGGCTCCCGTGGGGGAGGGCCCAGGAGCGGCAGGACCCCTGTGCCTGAGACACCACCAGAACCAGAAGGAAACAGACCTGATAAACAGTTCTCTGCACCCAAATCCCGTGGGAGGGAGAGCTGAACCTTCAGAGAGGCAGACAAGCCTGGGAAACCAGAAGAGACTGCTCTCTGCACACACATCTTGGACGCCAGAGGAAAAAGCCAAAGACCATCTGGAACCCTGGTGCACTGAAGCTCCCGGAAAGGGCAGCACAGGTCTTCCTGGTTGCTGCCGCTGCAGGGAGCCCGTGGGCAGCACCCCGCGAGCGAACTTGAGCCCCGGGACCACAGGTAAGACCAACTTTTCTGCTGCGGGAGAGCTGCCTGGTGAGCTTGGGACACAGGGAAGCAGAGTTCCTGTAGGACCGGGCACGTTCTGTGTTTACCGGAAGTCCCACACCCGCGGATCCCGGCCCGTAGCAGCTCTCTGCCCCCAGACCCTGTGAGAGAGAGACCCAACCGCCTGGTCAGGTGGGCACTCCTGAGGCTGCAGAGCGGAAGAGACCACCAACACTGCTCACCCCTGCCCACATCCCTGGCCCAAGAGGAAACTGTATAAGGCCTCTGGACTCCCGTGGGGGAGGGCCCAGGAGCGGCAGGACCCCTGTGCCTAAGACACCACCAAAACCAGAAGGAAACAGACCTGATAAACAGTTCTCTGCACCCAAATCCCGTGGGAGGGAGAGCTGAACCTTCAGAGAGGCAGGCAAGCCTGGGAAACCAGAAGAGACTGCTCTCTGCACACACATCTCGGACGCCATAGGAAAAAGCCAAAGACCATCTGGAACCCTGGTGCACTGAAGCTCCCGGAAAGGGCGGCACAGGTCTTCCTGGTTGCTGCCGCTGCAGAGAGCCCGTGGGTAGCACCCCACGAGCGAACTTGAGCCTCGGGACCACAGGTAAGACCAACTTTTCTGCTGCAAGAAAGCTGCCTGGTGAACTCAAGACACAGGCCCACAGGAACAGCTGAAGACCTGTAGAGAGGAAAAACCACACGCCGGAAAGCAGAACACTCTGTCCCCATAACTGACTGAAAGAGAGGAAAACAGGTCTACACCACTCCTGAAACACAGGCTTATAGGACAGTCTAGCCACTGTCAGAAATAGCAGAACAAAGTAACACTAGAGATAATCTGATGGCGAGAGGCAAGCGCAGGAACCCAAGCAACAGAAACCAAGACTACATGGCACCATCGGAGCCCAATTCTCCCATCAAAACAAACATGGAATATCCAAACACACCAGAAAAGCAAGATCTAGTTCCAAAATCATTTTTGATCATGATGCTGGATGACTTCAAGAAAGACGTGAAGAACTCCCTTAGAGAACAAGTAGAAGCCTACAGAGAGGAATCGCAAAAATGCCTGAAAGAATCGCAAAAATCCCTGAAAGAATTACAGGAAAACATAAATAAACAAGTAGAAGCCCATAGAGAGGAGACACAAAAATCCATGAAAGAATTCCAGGAAAACATAAATAAACAAGTAGAAGCCCATAGAGAGGAGACACAAAAATCCCTGAAAGAATTCCAGGAAAACACAATCAAAGAGTTGAAGGAATTAAAAATGGAAATAGAAGCAATCAAGAAAGAACACATAGAAACAACCCTGGATATAGAAAACCAAAAGAAGAGACAAGGAGCTGTAGATACAAGCTTCATCAACAGAATACAAGAGATGGAAGAGAGAATCTCAGGAGCAGAAGATTCCATAGGAATCATTGACTCAACTGTCAAAGATAATGTAAAGCAGAAAAAGCTACTGGTCCAAAACATACAGGAAATCCAGGACTCAATGAGAAGATCAAACCTAAGGATAATAGGTATAGAAGAGAGTGAAGACTCCCAGCTCAAAGGACCAGTAAATATCTTCAACACAATCATAGAAGAAAACTTCCCTAACCTAAAAAAAGAGATACCCATAGACATACAAGAAGCCTACAGAACTCCAAATAGATTGGACCAGAAAAGAAACACCTCCTGTCACATAATTGTCAAAACACCAAACGCACAAAATAAAGAAAGAATATTAAAAGCAGTAAGGGAAAAAGGTCAAGTAACATATAAAGGGAGACCTATCAGAATCACACCAGACTTCTCGCCAGAAACTATGAAGGCCAGAAGATCCTGGACTGATGTTATACAGACCCTAAGAGAACACAAATGCCAGCCCAGGTTACTGTATCCAGCAAAACTCTCAATTAACATTGATGGAGAAACCAAGATATTCCATGACAAAACCAAATTTACACAATATCTTTCCACAAATCCAGCACTACAAAGGATAATAAATGGTAAAGCCCAACATAAGGAGGCAAGCTATACCCTAGAAGAAGCAAGAAACTAATCGTCTTGGCAACAAAACAAAGAGAATGAAAGCACACAAACATAACCTCACATCCAAATATGAATATAATGGGAAGCAATAATCACTATTCCTTAATATCTCTCAATATCAATGGCCTCAACTCCCCAATAAAAAGACATAGATTAACAAACTGGATACACAACGAGGACCCTGCATTCTGCTGCCTACAGGAAACACACCTCAGAGACAAAGACAGACACTACCTCAGAGTGAAAGGCTGGAAAACAACTTTCCAAGCAAATGGTCAGAAGAAGCAAGCTGGAGTAGCCATTCTAATATCAAATAAAATCAATTTCCAACTAAAAGTTATCAAAAAAGATAAGGAAGGACACTTCATATTCATCAAAGGAAAAATCCACCAAGATGAACTCTCAATCCTAAATATCTATGCCCCAAATACAAGGGGACCTACATACGTAAAAGAAACCTTACTAAAGCTCAAAGCACACATTGCACCTCACACAATAAGAGTGGGAGATTTCAACACACCACTCTCATCAATGGACAGATCATGGAAACAGAAATTAAACAGTGATGTCGACAGACTAAGAGAAGTCATGAGCCAAATGGACTTAACGGATATTTATAGAACATTCTATCCTAAAGCAAAAGGATATACCTTCTTCTCAGCTCCTCATGGTACTTTCTCCAAAATTGACCATATAATTGGTCAAAAAACGGGCCTCAACAGGTACAGAAAGAGAAATAATCCCATGCGTGCTATCGGACCACCACGGCCTAAAACTGGTCTTCAATAACAATAAGGGAAGAATGCCCACATATACGTGGAAATTGAACAATGCTCTACTCAATGATAACCTGGTCAAGGAAGAAATAAAGAAAGAAATTAAAAACTTTTTAGAATTTAATCAAAATGAAGATACAACATACCCAAACTTATGGGACACAATGAAAGCTGTGCTAAGAGGAAAACTCATAGCGCTGAGTGCCTGCAGAAAGAAACAGGAAAGAGCATATGTCAGCAGCTTGACAGCACACCTAAAAGATCTAGAACAAAAAGAAGCAAATACACCCAGGAGGAGTAGAAGGCAGGAAATAATCAAACTCAGAGCTGAAATCAACCAAGTAGAAACAAAAAGGACCATAGAAAGAATCAACAGAACCAAAAGTTGGTTCTTTGAGAAAATCAACAAGATAGATAAACCCTTAGCCAGACTAACGAGAGGAAACAGAGAGTGCGTCCAAATTAACAAAATCAGAAATGAAAAGGGAGACATAACTACAGATTCAGAGGAAATTCAAAAAATCATCAGATCTTACTATAAAAACCTATATTCAACAAAACTTGAAAATCTGCAGGAAATGGACAATTTCCTAGACAGATACCAGGTATCGAAGTTAAATCAGGAACAGATAAACCAGTTAAACAACCCCATAACTCCTAAGGAAATAGAAGCAGTCATTAAAGGTCTCCCAACCAAAAAGAGCCCATGTCCAGATGGGTTTAGTGCAGAATTCTATCAAACCTTCATAGAAGACCTCATACCAATATTATCCAAACTATTCCACAAAATTGAAACAGATGGAGCACTACCGAATTCCTTCTACGAAGCCACAATTACTCTTATACCTAAACCACACAAAGACACAACAAAGAAAGAGAACTTCAGACCAATTTCCCTTATGAATATCGACGCAAAAATACTCAATAAAATTCTGGCAAACCGAATTCAAGAGCACATCAAAACAATCATCCACCATGATCAAGTAGGCTTCATCCCAGGCATGCAGGGATGGTTTAATATACGGAAAACCATCAACGTGATCCATTATATAAACAAACTGAAAGAACAGAACCACATGATCATTTCATTAGATGCTGAGAAAGCATTTGACAAAATTCAACACCCCTTCATGATAAAAGTCCTGGAAAGAATAGGAATTCAAGGCCCATACCTAAACATAGTAAAAGCCATATACAGCAAACCAGTTGCTAACATTAAACTAAATGGAGAGAAACTTGAAGCAATCCCACTAAAATCAGGGACTAGACAAGGCTGCCCACTCTCTCCCTACTTATTCAATATAGTTCTTGAAGTTCTAGCCAGAGCAATCAAACAACAAAAGGAGATCAAGGGGATACTGATCGGAAAAGAAGAGGTCAAAATATCACTATTTGCAGATGACATGATAGTATATTTAAGTGATCCCAAAAGTTCCACCACAGAACTACTAAAGCTGATAAACAACTTCAGCAAAGTTGCTGGGTATAAAATTAACTCAAATAAATCAGTTGCCTTCCTCTATACAAAAGAGAAACAAGCCGAGAAAGAAATTAGGGAAACAACACCCTTCATAATAGACCCAAATAATATGAAGTACCTCGGTGTGACTTTAACCAAGCAAGTAAAAGATCTGTACAATAAGAACTTCAAGACACTGAGAAAAGAAATTGAAGAAGACCTCAGAAGATGGAAAGATCTCCCATGCTCATGGATTGGCAGGATTAATATAGTAAAAATGGCCATTTTACCAAAAGCAATCTACAGATTCAATGCAATCCCCATCAAAATACCAATCCAATTCTTCAAAGAGTTAGACAGAACAATTTGCAAATTCATCTGGAATAACAAAAAACCCAGAATAGCTAAAGCTATCCTCAACAATAAAAGGACTTCAGGGGGAATCACTATCCCTGAACTCAAGCAGTATTACAGAGCAATAGTGATAAAAACTGCATGGTATTGGTACAGAGACAGACAGATAGACCAATGGAATAGAATTGAAGACCCAGAAATGAACCCACAAACCTATGGTCACTTGATTTTTGACAAAGGAGCCAAAACCATCCAATGGAAAAAAGATAGCATTTTCAGCAAATGGTGCTGGTTCAACTGGAGGGCAACATGTAGAAGAATGCAGATCGATCCATGCTTATCACCCTGTACAAAGCTTAAGTCCAAGTGGATCAAGGACCTCCACATCAAACCAGACACACTCAAACTAATAGAAGAAAAACTAGGGAAGCATCTGGAACACATAGGCACTGGAAAAAATTTCCTGAACAAAACACCAATGGCTTATGCTCTAAGATCAAGAATCGACAAATGGGATCTCATAAAACTGCAAAGCTTCTGTAAGGCAAAGGACACTGTGGTTAGGACAAAACGGCAACCAACAGATTGGGAAAAGATCTTTACCAATCCTACAACAGATAGAGGCCTTATATCCAAAATATACAAAGAACTCAAGAAGTTAGACCGCAGGGAAACAAATAACCCTATTAAAAAATGGGGTTCAGAGCTAAACAAAGAATTCACAGCTGAGGAATGCCGAATGGCTGAGAAACACCTAAAGAAATGTTCAACATCTTTAGTCATAAGGGAAATGCAAATCAAAACAACCCTGAGATTTCACCTCACACCAGTGAGAATGGCTAAGATCAAAAACTCAGGTGACAGCAGATGCTGGCGAGGATGTGGAGAAAGAGGAACACTCCTCCATTGTTGGTGGGATTGCAGACTGGTAAAACCATTCTGGAAATCAGTCTGGAGGTTCCTCAGAAAATTGGACATTGAACTGCCTGAGGATCCAGCTATACCTCTCTTGGGCATATACCCAAAAGATGCCTCAACATATAAAAGAGACACGTGCTCCACTATGTTCATCGCAGCCTTATTTATAATAGCCAGAAAATGGAAAGAACCCAGATGCCCTTCAACAGAGGAATGGATACAGAAAATGTGGTACATCTACACAATGGAATATTACTCAGCTATCAAAAACAACGACTTTATGAAATTCGTAGGCAAATGGTTGGAACTGGAAAATATCATCCTGAGTGAGCTAACCCAATCACAGAAAGACATACATGGTATGCACTCATCGATAAGTGGCTATTAGCCCAAATGCTTGAATTACCCTAGATCCCTAGAACAAACGAAACTCAAGACGGATGATCAAAATGTGAATGCTTTACTCCTTCTTTAAATGAGGAAAAAGAATACCCTTGGCAGGGAAGGGAGAGGCAAAGATTAAAACAGAGACTGAAGGAACACCCATTCAGAGCCTGCCCCACATGTGGCCCATACATATACAGCCACCCAATTAGACAAGATGGATGAAGCAAAGAAGTGCAGACTGACAGGAGTCGGATGTAGATCGCTCCTGAGAGACACAGCCAGAATACAGCAAATACAGAGGCGAATGCCAGAAGCAAACCACTGAACTGAGAATAGGTCCCCCGTTGAAGGAATCAGAGAAAGAACTGGAAGAGCTTGAAGGGGCTCGAGACCCCAAAAGTACAACAATGCCAAGCAACCAGAGTTTCCAGGGACTAAGCCACTACCTAAATACTATACATGGACTGACCCTGGACTCTGACCCCATAGGTAGCAATGAATATCCTAGTAAGAGCACCAGTGGAAGGGGAAGCCCTGGGTCCTGCTAAGACTGAACCCCCAGTGAACTAGACTATGGGGGGAGGGCGGCAATGGGGGGAGGGTTGGGAGGGGAACACCCATAAGGAAGGGGAGGGGGGAGGGGGATGTTTGCCCGGAAACCGGGAAAGGGAATAACACTTGAAATGTATATAAGAAATACTCAAGTTAATAAAAAAAAAAAGAAAAAAAAAGAAAAAAAATTATATATACATATATACATGTATATACACACATACACACACACACATATAAATATATTCCATTCCCTTAGTGGTAAAAAGTACTAATATATACATATATATGCATATATATGCATATATATATATATATATATATATATATTGAAGAAACACAGAATCTAGGAGGGACAGTTTATTTGGTTTACACTCCTACGTGCAGTGCATCATTGTGGGAAGCTACATCAGCAGGACTTAGAGTACCTAGTCACATTGTACCCATACTCAAGAGCTGAGAACAAGTCAATGTACGTACACTGGTCCTCAGATAGTTTTTCCTTTCTTCTGTCCTGGGCTCCAGCAGTAACGGTGTTACACATAGTGGGGAGATCCTCTTTCATCACTTACAATACCTGATGTAATACCTCACAGATGTGCCCACAAGTCAATAAAAATCTAGAAAATTCCTCATGGAGATTTCCTTCCTTGGTGATTCTCCATTGTGTCAAGTTGACAATCAGACCTAACCACCACACCAAGCAAACACACAGTGGCAGGAACTATTCAGGCAGCAGAACTAAGCGTGCTTGGAGATATATAAAAAAAAGAAAAAAGGCTTCACTAAGAGTGTGATATTTTAAGAAGAAGGTTGAAGGATTAGTAAGAGTTTTCTAGTTGGGTAGTGGTGGTACACACCTTTAGTCCCAGCACTCAGGAAACAGAGGCAGAGGCAGAGGCAGAGGCAGCGAGCTCTCTGAATTCTAGGCCAGCCTTCTCTACAGAGTGAGTTCAAGTACAGTTAAGTAAACACAGAATCTGTGACTCAAAACCAAACCAAACTAAACCAACCAACCAACCAAAAAAGAGTTTTCTGGGCTAGAAATACAGAACTGAAGTTGTTACACCTCACAAGTCAAAGCTAATATTACAATGCATCACAGACACTAATGGGATTAACCAGGCTCTTTAAAGGAATGGATACATTTCAAGTTTGAGAATGGAGAAATTGCAAAAAGAAGGGATGGAGAGCAGGAATCTTGTTACTAGTACTTCTAATGATCTTGATGTTGATTAAAATTGAATAGAACATCCCACTTTTTGAGCCCAGTGAGGAGAGTGTTGGAGACTAGTGTCAAAGACATTCTGGTAGCTGTATGGTGTTGATACTGAGAATCCTATTTAATTCCAAATACACTGATGGTTTTGTTGAAACCACAAGGCAGGGGGAAACAGCCCACAGAAGGAATGATAAAGACCTGCAGAATGGGCAGAAGGAATAGACAATGGTTTGGATTTATGTTTGCTTAGATGAGGAAGATTAGGGACATGTAAGGGTCTAGGGTTGGTCGCAGTTTAGATTGATTCCAGTATACAGAAGCACCAGGCATAACAGAAGGGAACATTATCCTAATCTGAGTGACAAAGGTCAATATAGGGTCCTCTTGGGCATCCTCTCTGAAATATCAAGAAAACTGGTAGGAATGGGAGAGATAGTTGTCTTACTAGTCTTTAAGCACCAGTTTTAAGTCATGAAGTATCTTATCTGATAATTTGCAGTAAGAGATAGTGAGAATGGAAGGTAGAGTGTGGAGCATTCAAGTTCACCAGTATTTGAAAAGTATGAGAAAGTAGAAGCCTGTAGAAGAAACAGAAAACTCATGGAGAAGGTTGGATGGAAAGTTAGGAGAGGGTGTTATGAAATTTAGTAATTGAAATAATGGTAAAGTCATTACCAAGAATTTTGACAATGAAATATCTTTCTTTCAGGTTAAGATCAAGTTACGAACTACTCTAAGTTTCTCTGTAATGTAAAAAAATAGTGTTTTTTTTCCAAAGTGTGCCTCGCTCAAAGAGACACCACTTTCCAAGTAGAGTTTAGCTTCACTTTGAGAGGGAAGGATGACTAAAACCCCTGGGTCCAGAAAGAATGATACCTGTCAGGGGACTCCAAAGCAGCATAGACTAGTAAATAATTTTTCTCCTAGAGGTAGAAAAGAAACCATCTTATCCATTTATAAGAAAAAGTAATATCAGAGGAGTCAGGTCCAAGGATTTTAGGACACATCCCACTTAGAAGATAATACAATCCCTCATCTGGACCCATAAAGTAATAAACACCCAACAATCTGATGGCACGGCTCCCCACAAACCCATCATCTGGTTATCTGGTGTATGCCTCAAGGACTGACATGCAGAGGACTTCCTGACTATTCTTAAACTCTGGCTCCACTATGGCCCCTGGTGTGGATATGATCTACACAATCGCTTTCCCACCCAGACCTCACATGTCAATTCGAGCTCTTTGACTCACCTCTGTCCTTCACCCCCACTTCCCACAGCACTTGTCTAACTCCCCACTTGTCTAACTCACTATCTGACCAATGCACATACCCTGTCAGTTTACTTCTGAAACCTTTGGGAGTTGACTGCAGCATCTTTTAACTTGTATTCCTCCCATAAACCATGTACACACATACAGATTTGTAGATCTATATATTAGCACTTTGTGAAGGGTAATATGAGGGTTAGTAATTAAGATTGGAGTAAAGAACCCTTTAACTGCATTCTCATTAATTGGATTAGCTACGTGGGTGGGATTATATATCAAGTTGTTATAATTGAAATTATTGAATTATAACCTTGTGACTTTTACTTTTACAATCCATTCTGATGTTGTGAAAGGGCACAGATGTGTCTGGTATAACATGCTCATGACAGCTACTACGGAAGTTTCTACAGAAAAACAACCCAAAGGAATAGAAGAAATCTCTCAGTACTTTGAGGGATGATAGAAGATGATCAACTCAAGAATCCTCTTTGCCATAGGAGGGTAAATAAATAAGCCTGGCTAAAATGCATGTAGGGAATGAGAACCTTGAAACTGAAGGAAGTTTGTCAATTCTCATATCCTTACACAGACAGTATCAGAATTGAATCCAGGTATTTCTGGTTTATATAATATATAAACTACTGTTGAGCCACTGAATACATTATTATGGGGTGAGATTCACACGTAAAGGATACACCTTTACAAGCACTGTGGGTGAATGTTAACATCAGTCAACTTGGAATATTAGAGTTACTGCTTCACCTAGAGTGGGTTTGACTCTTAGCATGCTTGCCAGCAACTAGTAGTACAATCTGGAATATGTGATTTCCCTTCAGCGTCTTTCCTCATCTTTAATGAGGTGCAGTTATTCAGAGGATCAAATATGTGAATAAAGGCCTTAAGATAGTGTCCCGTACATTCAAAAAAGAGTGCAGGTGGATGAGTTGGGCCTAGACTTTTTTAGTGGTGCAGTTTGCCTAAAATACGTATTCTCTGAGTAATCAATTAAGGAGGCTCCCCTACTTAACATCTTTTGCCTATGTGTAAATGGGTGCTCATATGATTAAAATCGGAGAGATCACAGGAAAGGGCACACACAGTAAGGAAAGTTTACATATTCCAAGCCTGCCAATCAAAATAAAGAACCACACAAAATATTTCCCTGAGAATTCAGCTGCTTCTTCCGATAGAGCCCATAGCTGGACACCGCAAACACTCTTCATCGGGTGACCCACTGCAGGAATCTAAATATGTGATCCATACTATTGCTTTGTTTCAGAATAAAGTTCTCTTGTTTCTTTGTGGTCTGCCTGTGCCTCTTTTAGAATTCTTCAGAATAAGAGGATGCTAAGAACTCAAGAATGCCTGGTTCCCACACCAATCACAAGTAACGAACGGAGGAGAGACAGGCATATCCCACAGTCTGTGGGATGAATGGAGCAAGATGCAGTCTAGAGATAAAAGGAAGCCTCACACTGAGTCCAATGGCAGGAAAAAGACCAGGATTTAGCACCAAGGAGTTAGACACAAGGTATCCCCTGTGAAAATTACTTGTGAATTTGTGTCTACAAGATTCCAAATCCATCTCTTTTTCTTCCAGAACCCAAAAATAAATACATACATAGTAAATGTATGACCAGAGCTAAGCACTGTGGCACCTCTCTGTCTGGCATTCCCAAGTAAGGGCTTTCTTGAGCCCACAGAAAACCATCTGGTCCTATCATGATGAGCAGCACAAAATAATATCAGCAATACTGCTTTCTGTGTGGTTGGATTTTTAAAAGAAGAAAATAGGCCTTGGTGAAGGTGACAAAATACAGATAATGTCTCCCTTAAAATTTTTTTCAGATTGAGCAAATGTGTATTTAGGGTGTTGGGGGGCAGTGGTGAAAAGTACAGCAGAACTCATTTAGACTAACATCTGGAAAAGGGGCTGATCTGCTAAGTGAACAGATGTTTCATGTGCTGAACCAAATTGGAGTGATGACTGAATCATAATGCAGCTCTCTCTGCAGGAACAGGCCTGCTCAAGGGAGAACGTAGGCAGCCAGAGGCAAACTACACCCAACGAAAGATGCACTGCACATGAGAAGGACAAGGAACCCATGGAGCAAGAACACCAGAACTACTCAGTGTGTTTGTGTATGTGTGTGTGTGTGTGTGTTGTGTGTGTGTGTATACATGTGAATGTGTGCATGCATGTGTATATGTGTGCATGTGTGCACACATGTGTGCATTGTGCATGTGTGCATATGTGTGTGAATATGTGCATGTGTATATGTGTGTATGTGCATGTGTGCGTGTGTATGCATGTACATGTGTGTGCATATGTGTGCATGCATGTGTGCATGTATGCATGTGTTTTTGTGCATGTATGTGTATGTGCATGTGTGTATATGTGCATGTGTGTGCACATTTATGTCTGTGCATGTGTGTATATGTGTGTGTATATGTGCATGTGTGAGTGTGTGCATGTGTGTGTATGTATGTATCCTAAGATCCATATATAGAATCTTTGTCCAGTTTCATTTATCATCCTTCTTTATCCTATATGAGAGAAAAGAAACATGTGGTATTAATTTTTTGGTGTCTACCTCTTTTCTCACAATGTGATCCCCATTTTATTCATTCCAAGTTTCTTTCATACACTGACTGGTTGTAAGCAGCCTTCATGGTTGTGTTTGTAGAGCACATCCTAATACTGCACACAAAGCGCTTGCCTGTATCCTGGACACAGAGGGAAACCCTGTATGGCAGGGAAGTGCAATGGCGTTTGTTTTAGCTAATGTTGCCTGTGATTTGGAAAGTGGGTGGAGCGGGTAAGAGAAAACCCAGTATCTGCCTTGCTGGCTGAAGATTGGAGCTGGAGTCAGGGATGCAGAAAAGAAAAAAAAAGGAAGAAAGAAAGGAAGAAAAAATGGAAGGAAGAAAGCAAAGAAAGAAGGAAAAAAGGAAAGAAGGAAAGGAAAAAGGAACAAATCTTCATTATGTAGAGCCTGGTTGGCCATACATTAGAATAATGAAATTGGGAAAATAAGGCATTGAAGAGTCAGGATAATGCTGCAAATCAGTGGATCGGCCAACTATCTTGGCTACTTAACTCTCGACATAGCCAGTCTGGCTTCAGTCATTCATTTCTTTATCCTCAAGTGCTTTGTGATACTGATGCTCCTCCCTGCTCAGACATTTCCTCCACATTTCCTTTCCATTTTATCACCTAAATTACCTCTTCAAGTCATGGATGTGCAGCGTTCCCAGAGCTAACACACAGATCCTCCCCAGTCTATGAGCTTCCCCTTTAACTGCACATCCTGGCTAGGCTAATTTTTATTTTGTCAATTTGGCACTAATTACCATCATCTGTAAAAAGGAATCTCAATTGAGAAAATGCCTCCATCAGATTTCCTGGAGTATTTTCTTGATGGATGACTGACGTGTGGCAGCCCAGACCACTGAGGATGACCCCACTCCTGGACTAAGGGTTCAGAATGGGATAAGAAGGCAGGCCGAGCAAGTCATGGGGAAGAAGCCAATAAACTGTGTCCCTCCATGGAATCAGCTTCAGTTTCTATTTCTAGTCCTGCCCTGACTGCTTTCAGTGATGGAGTGTGTGACCTGAGGGTTGTGAGCTGAAATCAACCCTTTCCTTCCCAAATTGCTTTTTATCATGGTGTTTTGTCACAGCAATAGAAGCTCTAAGAGCCCACCATTTTACTGCAAGTGGAAATGAACTTGTACAGGGCAGCAGTGGAGGTTCAAAGCTTTGAACTTCAGGGGTGATTGGAGAGGACCTGGGGCATATTCCTTGGCTCCATCCTTACTTGGGCTCTAATACAGTTTGCTCTGGGTTCCTAAATCTTGACATTCTCTTTACTTCTTAGTTTAGCACATTGGTTGTTGTTTTACGCTATTTGTGAGCCTGTTTCCACTTGGTTGTGAACCTTCCTAGGTAACATTATTATGGCTCAGGTGAAGTTCATTATTCAGTGTGATTTCTACGTCCCTTGCATATGTTATCCATACCGTGTTGCATACATTTACATTTTATTAAAAGAAATTGCCCTAATAAACTGTAAAATGTAAAAGGATGGAAAAGTGCAATTCATCACATATTATGGTGTATTGAGTAACACTGGAAAGGTGGTTATGTTTCCTTCTGTGTTACCATTGCTCTACTATGCCCTGACCACAGAGGCCTTTAGTAAATGTAAAGTCATTAAGATTCTAGTACGTATGTCCATCTTTTGAATATAGCACTCCATGTATAGTGGGTATTCAATGTGCTTCATATATTCATTGCAGTCATTTAGGTACTCATTACAATTTGTGTTTCAACATGAAGTTGAATAACCTGAAGTAGTATACAAGGTGGATGCCACATCTTTTCTGATGGAAAAGGAAACCCACTTATTCAAAATAGCCTCAAGACTGACACTCAGTGTTCTAGCCTGAGAACACCTGAGAATTTGGCTTGTTTTCCACTCCTTGACCCTTGTAAGATGCAAGACTGGGTACTTTAGTTCACATAAATGTGATTAATATTAGGATTTAAACAAGAAACATACTTACTTTTTAAACCTTTGGTGCCTGTGTGATGCTTATTTATACATGTGTGCCAAAGTACACAAAGGTTAGAGTTGGGATTTCTAGAGCCCTCATAAATACCATACAGGCATACTGGTCTATCGGCAACCCTAGTGCTTGGAGGAGGAGACAGTGGATCCCTAAAACACACTGATTAGTTGAATTGAAGAGTTCTAAATTCAAGTGAGAGACTATGTGTTGCAGAGTGTGCAAGCAAAATACATGGTGTCAACCTCCCTCTTCGGTATGCGTATGTACACATGCACACTTGGACACATTCAGTCACCCATACACATGTGGACATGCATACACATTCATGCACACCATGCATACACATGCATTTGAAAAAAGTTTCAAGAAGTGAAATTAGGTATCACAGGTCTGAACAATGAGGATTGGTACCATATGTAAAGTCGATTCTACACCGAGTTCTGAGAACTGGGTGTCTTCATCATGCTTGCTATCACAGCTGACTCACAATGTGCATTCAACAAGTTCCATTTCTCCATGACTGTTCCCAGAAATACTCAAGTTAATAAAGATAAAAAAAGAAGAGTCCTATCAAGGATAAAGCACCCAGTCAGTCTCTTCTGTCAGAAGATAGGGGCAAGGGCATTCCAAAGGTATCTGTTCTGCCCTCTCTTTGGGGAAAAATTAAAAGAAAAACAAAGAACCAAACAAGACAGAGCATTTAATGATTGATAATGGTGAAAAAACCTGAAGGGACAGTGGTTGTCACATGTGGTCCTGAAGACTCACACTCCAAAATCATGTGCTATCTGCAAGTGCAGATGGCCAGGTTAAAGAAGCGAACTATCAAGCAGAAGGTTTTGGTTCCCAGCTGTTCTACTTCTGGGCACATCAGGAAGGGCTGTTGATTAGCCTGGTTCATAATGAAGGTGGGGAAAAACACCCAGAACCAATTTGTCCCAGGTGGTCACAAAAATGAACTTCCCTGGCTTTTACATCTCCCACCTCTCACTTCAACTGTGACATTAAAGATGATTCTCTGTTCACATGGGGCTGTTGTCGAAGAGTTTCTACAAAGCCTTCCCCTTGCAGAATGTATAGGACATCTGGAATTAAAGAGGTATTGTCTTTTAATCACTGCTCAGTCTTCTGCAGGGACACATGAGTAGCGCTCAGCTGCCCAAGCTGACTAAGTTAAATAATGTAATCTATTTGTACACAAATGTGGAATAAATGTCACTGCGGCTCCTCAGTGTGCAGTTATAATGAGTTATCCCTTACTTCAGGTGATTAAGAGTGTTTTTGTTTTTTTTCAAAAGCATATCAAGTCTCCTGATTGCCAATGAGCCAGGGATAACCTAAATTAGTCTCCCACAGCTGCTGACCTCTCCACGCACAACTGAACTTTCCCTTCTGGGGATGTGAGTCTTCTCTTAACAGGAGGTTTAAAGTAGATTCTTTTCCCCCCCTTTGAAGTGTTATGTTCTGGTACAACCACCCAGGACAGGGCCCACCCTCCTCAGAGTTTGTCAAGAAAAGTTGGTTAGAATCTTAGGCTGAACAAGACCTTAGAAATCACTTAGATTAGATGCTGGGGAAATGGTTCTGCTCATCAAGTGCTTGCTCTGTAAGCATTTATATACCTGAGTTTGGATCTCCAACATCCAAGTGAAAATCTTGTGGCAGCATTGCACGCCTGGAGTCCCAGGGCTGGAGAGGCAGAGACAAGAGGATCCCCAGGGTTTCCTGGGCAGCTAGTCTACTCAAAACAAGGAACTCAAGGTTTAGTGAGCAGCTATCTTGGCAAATAAGGAAGAGGGTGATTGAGGAAGATACCTAAGGTTGGTGGCTAGCTTCTGCATGCATCTATACACAAGTGTACCTTCACACACATACACAGAATGTTTCTAAAAGTAGAAATAATTTCATTTAAACATTAGTTACAAATAAGAACTAAATGAGGATTAAAAGGGCCCTAACGTGAAGGCCCTTTCTTTTTTCTTATACATACCCATGTTAGTACCTTTAGGACATTTTAGGACAAATTTCCACAAAAACAACTACTTAAAAACACATTATTTACACAGCTGTGGAGGTTGGAAAGCTCAAGGTAAAGGCACTGGTAGGTGCTCTGTTTCCTTGTGAACAGCATAATGCTTTACCTGTTTATGGTAGCTGAGACTAATTGGCTCTCACAATGGCACTCACTCTATTCATCAGTACTCTGCCGTCAAGATATCCCTACCCATCAAAGCTACAGACCCTTAACTCTGTCCACTTACGTGTTTGGATTTCAGTGTATGAATTTTGTATGGTCAAAGTACGCAGGCCCACCCTGACTTTCAGATTCTGAAAATGAAAATAAAATTACTCAGGCAACGAAGCAATGGACTGTGGGAGGGGAACCTGATCCATAATGTCAAGGCTGCAGATGCCAATTGACTCTTTAGAACCCCAATTTCCTTACCAGGAACATTTTAACTATATATTCTTTTCAAGAGTTATCTGTCTATTGCAGGTGGACATTTTCTTAGAATGTTTCTTTGAATATTAATGACCCTTTTTAGTAAATAAATGCAACTTCTTTTCCCAAAGAAAACTTCCCAAGGACATTTCTAGTCCCCTAATCACCAAATATTCGAAAACCTATGAACAGATGAAAGATAAATTAAGAATGATTTCATATATTTTCTCCCCTGAAAAGAGAATGCATCCAGGAAAGAAAACATAGCTGAACCCACCAAGTCAAGAAAATGAGGCTTTGCTTTTTGTTAATAAATATCCATTTTCCTGTCTTGGTCAGATAACTGTGGAAAAAGTAGTTCCATCACCCTGTGCAAAGGCAATGCCTCTGTAGCAACTCCCAGCTTCCAGGAGAAAAAGTAATCATTGTGTGCTATTTGAATGTCTTCATAAATGCAATTTATGGCCATGATACTGATCTGTTCTGCACAGTCTTAAGAGATCAATAGTGCCATGTTCATTAGTCCTAAATTGAATAGCTCTCCAACTCTGGCCGAAGATGGTAACTGTTTTTAATGATGTTGTTTTGCCAGTTGGCATTGAAAGTGGATTTTGTGTCACTGGTAATTCTCTTAGTTATTGAGGGACTTTTCCCCTCTCCATCCGATCATGAAGGTCAGGATGATGCTTTGCAATGTCAATATGGTGGAATTCCTAAACTCTTAGGAGAGAGTATGACTAGTTGATGCTGGGGAAGAGCTCCTTTGATTCAAGCCCTATGATGTCAGGAGATATTATGACATGACATTAAAAAAAAAGTTCACCTGGATTCCAAGCTCAGAAACACTATTTGTTTATTGGGGGTTTAGAAGTTACACCATGGGGTAGACTTGTATTTTTGGTCGCTCTTAATAAATAAGACCTCTCAGTTTTCAAAGTGCCTGACTAATGCTTCATATAGAACCTGAGAGAAACCAGGGATGAAAGGAAAGGAGAGCTGGAATTAGTGAATGGTTGTATAGAGAGCATTCACAGTTTTATTTATTCATTTATTCACTCAACAGTGTTCTCAGTAAGTCTATTACATGCAAAGTGCTATGCTAGGAATCACATTTGACACGTGATCAGTAAGCTATGGCTGTATAATATCATGTATTTTCATGCAGTGACTGACCCCTTCGCCTGACACATTATTCCCAAGAGTACCTGCTGAATCCATCATTACCTTAGATTCAGCTGTGCTCTCTTGCAAATATGTCCAGTGATAACCTCTATGGGTGATAGTCAATGGTAATTGTCAACTTGACAAAATCTGGGAGAAGATCCTCTGTGCACACTAGTGGGTCATTGTCATCATAGACATTAAGTAAGGTGGGAATACCTGCCCACTGTGGGTGACACCATTCTTAGAGTATACAAGTAGAAGAAGGGAGCTGAATAACAACATTATTGTATTACTATCAGTTCTAGAATGTGAATGTAATGTTCATCAAGCTCCTGATATTTTAACTTGATTTTAACATTGAGCTATGAACCCAAACAAACCCTTACTCACATAAGTTGCATTTGTCAGAAAAGCTTGTAACAGAAACTGAAAAATAAGCTTCAGTTGTAGAGTCTTGAACTTGAGTGAAAAATTTCAGATTCCTCATTTGTAAAGGCTGTTTTTATAATAAGGATCAATTTAGTTAATATGTATAAGAAATCAGTGTAGCGTCTGATAGTGTTCCATGTCAATTAATGTTAGATGGAATAATGATGGTGATGATGAAGTATGAGGAGAAAGAAAGGGAAAGATATGGAAGAAGGAAGATTCCCTGACAATTTCATTGCTCCTAATGGGTTATGTTGTTCTATTTCAGTAGTGCTCAAAGCACAGGCTGTCCTCATCCACCTTCCTCTTGATCCCATTAAAACTTGCTAAATAAAAAAACCCTACCAAATATACCTGGCAACTAGACTTTCAGAACGTTATACAAAACTATTTAGAAATTAATATAGTAGTGAATGCTACAGCCCAGCAATGTTTGTGGAGGAGTTAATAAAGGAATGGTGAGAAAAACAAATCAAACCGGCCATATTAGAGGAATAAACTCTCCTGCTGAATAAAGCAGAGTTGGATAGCTATAACTAACGACAGATACATTTTATGAAGAACCAGAAGAGGGACTTTGTAGGCTCCATCAACAAAGAGATAAAAGGAGATTAAAAGGTAAATTTATCTAACTTTATTGATATATTGACACATCTTTTAACCCTCATCAGAGAAGCTCCCTTTTGAGGTAAATGATGATTAACACAGATGCACAACTGGTCAAAGTGTAGAGAAGAGGAGTACAAAATGCTCATATCTAAGTGGGCCATCCATAACACCATAGAAGGTTAGATATCATTATGGAAGAGAGGTTAAAAGATTATCGGAGCCATAGTTGATGAATAACTACATGAATACAGTGTTATCCAGATATGGCAGGGCACTGCACATATGGACTTACTGTGGTCATGAGGAGACCTGTGTAAGCTCAAGCCATGTTGAGCATGTGCCAGTGGAAGTGGAAGGGCACATAACCAATAATAGATGAGCAGTAAAACTGTACTTCGTAGTTGTTGTTTTTAAGAACACGAAGTTGGATGGGTAGGAAAGAGGTGATAGATTTGGAAGCGTTGGGGGGAAGGGTGACTATGAATTGTACAAAATGCTCAAAGAACTAAAAAATGGGAAAATGAATAAATAAAAATATGTCGAATAAAATATTGTCTTTTATTCACTAGGCACTAGACAACATGGGTGATCTCATAGCTTGGTTGAAGTAAAGAGTGCTACCAGAAACACGAGAATGCAGATATCTGTTTAATATGCTATTTTCCCTTTCTCTGGAGAGATATCCAGAAGCAGGATACCTCAGTGATAGGGAGATCTGTGTTTAGTGCTTCTGAAAAACAGAATACAGTTCTTTGCAATTTCCATGTAAATTTGCATTCTCACATTATACAAAAATCTAATATATTACATGTTACATTAAAAAGCTAGATATGGAGAGATAAATATTGCCTACTTTTGTTCATACGTGATCTAAAATTTATCACAAAAATAATATAGTAGTGAATGATACAGCCCAGCAACATTTGGGGAAGAGGAGCTGGCCGTATTAGAGGAATAAACTCTTCTGCTGAATGAACACAGTTGGATAGCTGTAGCTAACAAAAGATATATTTTATGAAGAACTAAAAGAGGGACTTTGTAGACTTCATCAACAACAAGATAAAAGGAGATTAAAAGGTAAATTTATCCAAATTTATTTTATGATATATTCATGTGTACTGAATTATTATTCTGTATCTCACACATGCATGTAATTATTATGTACCAATGTAAAAGTGCATAGAGTTATTGTCTCAACCACGAAACACTCATCTGTCGAGTGTCAAATATTTGTGGGAAATAGTGACTTTTGAAATATTTATTAACAAAAATATCATTCTCTCAGGAGGAAGTAAAAGCTGCAAGAGATACTGAGAGGAAGACCCAGGGAACAACGGAGGTGGAGCCTGCACAGTGCTTGACATTTGCTCAGCCCTGCGCAATTGGAAGCAATGTGAACTTTATTGCTCTTGCACCAAATCTGTAAAAAAGAGCACTCTGTTGTGTGGCCTGGGACTGTATAAAACAATGATCATTATGATTATGACAATAAAACCTAATTTGATACTTCCTTTTTTAGGTGTCTAGACTGTGAGGAATAAGTGTCTGGTTCTCTCTTTTACTTGATTTCCAGAAGGATTATTTACAGGAGACATTATTATGTTCCTTTTTTAAAAGAAAGAAGCTGTTTAATGATGTTGAGTCATGTCCTACAGAGCAGAGTCCTACAGCCAGGAAAAGGCAGTATTGGTTTGGTAAAGCACAGATTCTCTCATCATCTTGACAAAACAGTCAGCGTATTTCTTTCTACCAGGTATCAGAACTCACTGAATCATATCACTGAATATGGAGTCAAAATCATTATCCAAGTAGCAGATTTGATTCAATGTATTGCTGCATTCTCTATTCTGTCAATCTTTGAGGTGAAGTCTCACTTAGAAGGAAAATTAATGAAATGGGTTATTGAAGACAGTTTAAAAAAGCAAGCCCTCCTAAAGACATAAACCGGGACCTAGACTTTTCTATAAGCCTTAGTAGACAATGTGTGTAGTAGACCCATCACCAAATCTTCTGGCTTTTAGCTACAGGAAGGACGACCCTATGTTTCTTGGATGTGCTGTGTTCCCTATGGGCTATTCAGTGCAACCCTTTTTCTGAAGTTCTAGACTGTTCTTATGATATTTTGATGGCCAGCTTCCTTAGTAACTTCTCTATTCAAATGTTCCTTTGCTTTCATAAAACTTTTGTGCATTTAATCTGGCTTGCAGTTTGTGTCTTGAAAGACTCAGACTAATACAATGTGGATAGGATATATCTCAACAAATTGCCTCATATTTCTGACAAGGATTTTTATGAAAGATGAGGAAACGATTATAAAGTTTATAAATGGACCACTTGGGGTTGCATCATGATGACTTGCTTATCTGACTTTAGATTCCCACACCTACATTAACAGCTGGGCATGGCAGCCTTTGTGTATGTAAATCCACTGCTCAGAAAGCAGAGACAGAGGGTCCTAGAGCTTGCTAGCCAGCTAGTCTGGTGAGAACAGTGAGCTCCAGTTTCAATGAGAGATGCTGGGTGAACGAGTACGGTAGAGAGTGATAGAGAATAATATTTGATATTGATCTCTGACTTCCACATGCATCTACATGTTGGAAACATGTACACACACACACATGCATGGGTACACACACACACACACACACACACACACACACACACACACACACACACAATTACTTGAATGAGATACCTGTCCAAGTGTATATAATGCTTCTACAATTTCCTCAGTGCTTTGCACAAGGCTTTGAAATTTTACTTCTGCTGTGTCTCTGCAGTCCATCACCACCACTAACACCACAACCATCATCCAGAAGAAAAATCTGAAATTTAGAAACTTACAAGGCTTCCAGAAGCTCACAGAGCAATGTGGCGGGGAAGCTCCAAACGCAGGCTCAGGACCTTCAGTGTTTTATAGACTTTGGTTCCTAAGCCAGGAAGCCCAGGATCTACAGCATCAGTTGTTACTCATGTCAGGGTCAGCCCCACACTGTGGTAAGAATAATGTTCACAGAAATGATTTCTGAGAGAAAAGACAGGTGCTCTGTGCAGGCTTGGAAGTACGTTCAATTGTGCTTGTTTGAATTAAACTCAAAGTCAGTAAACATGGGGAAAGACTTATGATATTTGCCCAACGTGTAATAACCTAGGAGCTATGCAAATTGCAATGGATTTGTTAGGCTTTCAACTTTAAAATATCATGTTTATTTTTTTCTAAAGAAAAAGAGATATGCAACATAATAAAAGAAGAATAAACATAAGACACTGGTAAATAGCAGAGACCAAGAACGGGAGGCTGGATAAAGGGATGAGTCATAGACCTGCTGTTCATACAGCACACTGTAGTCTGCTAAGCTCCCTCACACATGGCAGCCCATATAATATTTACAAGGGCCCTGAAAGGGAAGCACAATCAAGCTCATTTAACAAATGGGACAAAGAAGGTTTTCAAGGCAGAAGCACAACTCTTACAGAGGAGATAATAATGGCTAGTTTATTTTGGAGAACATATATCTGAGTGAGAACATAGCTCAGGGACACAGATTTAGATGACCCCACGTTCCATGTTCCAGCATGGTAATGGGTTGATGACCCTCTTGAACAAAGAACATTATAAATTAAAGCAGTTTTTTAAAAATAAATTGATGGAAACCTCAGGTAGGTAGGTTGCAGCAAAGCAGAAGCATCTGCACTATAGACCTCTGTTGCTATCAGATAACCCTTTTAGCCACTTGGTTAGTGGAAGCTAATTATCTGAGAACTTAATACAATCCAAAAGATTCTGCTTGTTAGTTGCAAGGCTGTTGGGCCAGACACAGGGTTGAAGTAATGGCTATTAAGGGGGTTAAAGATAAGTCAAGATAAATTATAATTAGGCTTTGGACCAACAACATTCCTAAATCTGCACAATCATTGATGTTTTCAGAACTTTATCAGCCTTGCAGAAGGCTAAGTGAAGGAAGGTATGGTCCTTTCCTGGAACTTTTGTTCACAGATCTTAGAGAAGAAAACAGAAACTATTTCTACTTCTCTGCATGGTGCTTTATTAGAGCATCAAGGACTCCCTGGTATTACTGAAGAAGAATTGGTCTTCCGGGTCATACCTGTGGAGCTAAGGACCTACTGTGCAATCCATAGGCAATTATTTTTCCAAGGAAATTTTCAGGTGTGAAAGTGACTTTAAATAACATGCTACTAGGTATGGAGTGCAAGAGCCTTGGAGATGCTGATAACACTCTTAGAGTGGACCTGGGTACAGTGTCAGCCACTCTCAGTAGCCCTCTTCCCAGAATATATTAATAGTACAAAAGTGCATGGACAGGGTATGGAAGAACAGGCCAAGTGCCCTGCAGTGACTAGTCAACAAACCAGTATTTGAGCACATGTGCCATCCCCCCACTGAGGATCTGAAGACATAACTAGGTCACTAGCTATAGTGGGAAGGATGCTCTATATGTACAAGTTTGGAGACCAGCCAGAGAAATCTGGAGCTTTACTTTGAATGTAAATCTTCTCTCCCCTTCTGCAAACATTCAAAATCAGGTTACTGAACTATTCCATATATTTACGGTGATGGTGATTAAAGGATTTTGAAAGCCCTGGACTAGAAATAAGATTGCTTGCATCATGGTGCCAGCATTATAATTAGTTATGCAACTTTGAGCAAACCATTGCTATTCTTTGACTCTCCAAAGAGAGGGTAACATTAGACTTCAGTGGATGGACATGTCACCCAGTTAGCAGAGAGGTGCTTAGCATCCACAAGGCCCATATTTTAAAAGAACTGGAGGTAGGAGGATAAGAAATCTCAGGTTATCCACAGCTATGTATCCAGCTTGACACCCACCTGGTCTGAAACAAAAACAATAAAAGAGACTAAAATAAAAAGATCAAAGCTCAATACCTGTGAAAAGCATATACTCAGTGTGGTTTGCATGACAGTGGTGAGTGATAAGTATCTGTGAACCAAGGGTAAGGATTTATTTCGTCTTTATTAGTGTAAATATAAAATGTTGGAACTCACTGGTGGAAAAGAAGCATGTTCTAGAATAATGTTGATCTACAGATCACCACATTTTAAACCTTCTCTCAAATAGACATCTACTACTGTAAACTTTGATTATGCCAAAGAAGAAAATTAACAACATTGTCTGAAAGAGAACATTAAAAACTTTTCAGACACTTAATATTGTATGGCATACACTATCTTTGTATTAAATGCTGATGTCTCCATGCATTTCACTTATTACAGACCCAACTGGGGCCAGAGTTCCGTACAAAGAAAATGAGGATGATAGATAGTTAAGAAATAGTAAAAACTCACAGAGAGCGTTGAATTTCTAAGTAGAATTTTACCAACTTCAGGAGCGCTGAACAAAAATAGACAGAGAAGGACAATCTAGTGATATGAAACTATAGATTTATCTTATGATCTATAAACAATGAATCAAAAGACACGAAGGACAGACTGGAACACAGATGAGAACTCCAGTGCCTATCACAAGTCAACAGAAAATCCAAGCAAAGTTTCCAGAACATCCCAAAATCCAATATACTGGACTTTATTTTCTAGGATTGACCCAGAAAACTGGCAAAGAAGTCTGGGTCTACATAGCAAATTAGGAGTGGGCAAGCAATGGCTTAACCACATTTGGCCTTTTTGGAAAGTACCCAAGAAGCTAGCTACCTGAGGAGGCCTTCTAATAGAAAGAAAATGAATGGTTGGAAGACCATTGAGCCATGATACTTGCTGAATGGGAGTTCTGTTAATGGATTGCTCTAGAGCCTTCCCTTGTTCTGAAAGAACACTTCATGTTGCCAGTAAATATTGATGGAGCCCTGCCTTATCAGTCATTGAGCTGTTAATTGAAATAGGTAGAAGTCACTGCCCTGGGTGTTGAGATAAGCATGTCACAGGATATGAGAGAAGGATTTTCCCAGAGTGAAGGGAAGACAGGAAGGATGTCAAGCAGAGGCTAACAAAAGGCACCAGGAGAAAAGATTAAGCTGCTGTGGAGACTGTGGGTCAGCTACGCTGGAGTGAGCTGCTGATGGAGCATGGAGTTGAGAAGCAAAGAGTGAGTACAGATGAGAAAATATTATTGAACCACTTCAGACCTGGGACTGAAGACATTCCTCAGAGAACTGAAAGGAAGATGGCAAAAGACATCCCTAACCTCCAGCTGTATTACAGAGCAATAGTAATAAAAACTGTATGGTACTGATACAGTGACAGCCAAGAAGATCAGTGGAATAGAATTAAAGACCCAGAAATGAACCCACGGACCTATGGTTAATGGATTTTTGACAAAGAAGCTAAAACCATTCAATGGAAAAAAGGAAGCATGTTCAACAAATGGTGTTGGTTCAACTGGCACTCTTCCTGTAGAAGAATGCAAATTGATCCATTCTTAGCTCCTGGTACAAAGCTCAAGTCCACGTGGAAAAAGGATCTCCACATAAAACCAGATACACTGAAACTAATGGAAAAGGAAGTGGGGAAGAGCCTCGAACACATGGGAACAGGGAGAAATTTCCTGAAGAGAACATCAAGGGTTTATGTTCTAAGATCCTCTAAGAAATCAGTCTGGAAGATCCTCAGAAAATTAGACACAGTACTACCCGAGGACCCAGACATACCTCTTCTGGGCATATACCCAAAAGATGCTCCAACATACAACAAAGACACATGCTCCACTATGTTCATAGCAGCCTTATTTATAATAGCCACAAGCTGGAAAGAACCCAGATGTCCTCAACAGAGGAATGGATACCGAAAATGTGGTACATTTACACACTGGAGTACTACTCAGCTATTAAAAACAATGACTTCATGAAATTTTTAGGCAAATGGATGGAACTAGAAAATACCATCCTGAATGAGGTAACCCAATCACAAAAGAACCCCTATGGTATGCAGTCACTGATAAGTGGATATTAGCCCAAAAGCTCAGATTACCCAAGATACAATTCATAGACCATGTGAAGCTCAAGGAGAAGGAAGACCAAAGTGTGGATGTTTCAGTCCTTCTTAGTAGGCAGAACAAAAATATTCATAGGAGGAAATATGAAGACAAAGTGTGGAGCAGAGACCGAACAAAAGGCCATCCAGAGACTGTCCCACCTGGGGTTCTATCCCATATACAGCCACTAAACCCAGACAATATTGTGAATGCCAAGAAGTGCATACTGCCAGGAACCTGCTATAGCTGTCTTCTGAGAGGCTCTGCTAGAGCCTGACAAACACAGAGGAGGATGCTTGCAGCCAACCATTGAACCGTGCACGGGATTCCCAATGGAGGAGTTAGAGAAAGGACTGAAGTAACTTAAGGTGTTTGTAATCCCATAAGAAGAACAACAATATCAACCAACCAGACCACCCAGAGCTCCCAGGGACTAACGGACCATTCCAAGTGTACACAGGGATGGACCTATGGCTCCAGCCACATATGTAACAGAAGATGGCCTTGTTGGGCATCAATAACAGGAGAGGCCCTTGATTCTGTCAAGGCTCGATGCCCCAGTGTAGGGGAATGTCAGGGAAGGAGGTGAGAGGGTGGTTGGAGGAGCACCCTCATAGAAGCAGGGGGAGATAGTAGGTTTCTGTAGGAGAAACCAAGGAAGAGGATAACATTTAAAATGCAAATAAAAATATCCAATAGAAGAAAATGTCAAAAAAGTGACAAAGACATGAAAATACCTAGGAGCCCAAGGGGAGGTTGCCCATCATTTTAGAGAAACTTGGATGTTTTTTCTTTCTTCAGCTAAATAACGTCATGGGATCCTCCATGTTGCTGAAACCACAACTTTTCTGAAGCATAATGGATACATGTTAATTATGATAGAAAGTCATTAATACCTGTTCAAAAAGTGAGCATACCTCCAATATTTTTTTTAAAAAAATATAGCTTAAAGTTAGACTGAGATACAAAGTGAATATCAAGCATCCCTGATTGCAACTGCTCAAGGCTACCTTTGGGGATGTTTCACATACCTCTTTATTTCTCTGTGCATCATAGTTTGAGCCTGGGGCAGAAGGAAATGAACCAGGGATACAGGAAACCAGTGGGACACACAGACTTCACTGCTTTTGCCACATGGTCTCGGGCCGGTTTTCCTAATTATCCACGTGGATGGAGATGATTGGAAGTAAGTTAGCCCTTAGTACCAGCTGCTCTCAAACAGCCTGCAGCCATAGCCCAAGTGGCAGTAAACAGTCTGTCAACCCATTCTCTCTGTGGACACCTACCCTCCCTCAGATGCTAATGTGCTAGCCTGCAACAAATTGAACACACCTGGCTCCAAAACTGCTTCCTGAGCACAGTTAAAAGCCTGGCAGATTTTCCCGGAGGAGCAGCACATATGTCTTAGTTTTTGTTCCATCAACGAAGAGAATGGTTAACCAAAAATTAAGGAAATAAAATAAAAGAGGCCTGACAAATGCCCCTAAAGTATGTCTCATTAATCATGGGTCTCCTGAGCACATGTCTTTCTAAGAAATGGCAGGAATTAACTCCAGATAAGAGGGCCTCACAGCTAAGAAATTGAAACCTTAAGACTTATGAAAGGAAGAACCCCCAGTCTATCACAATTCATGGTTTTAAGTCAATGTCCAGCTTGTAAGTTTTTAAAAGAGCATACATACTCAACTTTCCCATACTGTGATAGAGATATTAATTAGTATTGGCATTGTAACAGTTTAATACATTTTCCAATTCAAATGATCTTTGGAAAACTATATTGGCAGTTAGATGAAATAAATATTAGTTAAATAAGCATAAACAAGTGAAAAAATAAGAAGCTTAGGGAGAAGAAAGAGTAAAAAGAATCTTTTTCCTGGCCTTGCCCTGACACACCCAGATTTGGGAACCGGATCCTGCCAGTCTTTCCTGTAGCATCCCTTTCACAAGAAAACCTGCCAATAAAGCATCCTGATTGTTGGCCTTTCCCCACGAACCTGTGAACTCCTTTGTAGGAGTATATTCCATGCTTCACCCTCCAGTGACCAAATTTCTTCTACTGTTTTTTTTTCCTTGAAAGTATGTTGATCCCATAATAATCATACTATGTAGATCCTAATTACTTGGCTCTCTCCATTGCTAACCTGGACACTCTTCAATGTAATGTCGTTTTCTGTTTTATTTTTGCTCCTCCATTGTCTATCATCATGCTGAGTACATAGTAGGTTCTTAATCAGTACTTGAAAGACTCCTCAGTCTCATGGGTCTTTTACATTATTTTAACTGTGAAGTCCATAAAGCTTCATCAAGGTTTGCAAGATAAATATTCATGTTGTTTTGTATAACCTGACCTTTTCTAAAATATTACCCATCAATCAAGATCTAGCTCAATCACAGCTTTCATTGTCTTTTTTCTGCTGTGCATTTTTTCAAGTCCTCTTCGGGAATGCACCTTCATTGCTCCTGTGCGTGTATTATGCCATCCAATTTATGCTTTGTATCCTTTTGCTTTTCTATGTAGTGGGTGGGGAGGATTAGGAAAGGATTACACCTTTCAAGGTAATTTAGATTATTTTCAGATTATTGAAAACTACATCATAGCTTGTCTGCTTTTTTATTAGTTTGTCAAATAAGTATAATGGGCTAGTTGTAGCCTGGACAGATCCCCTGGAAAATTATTTTCTCCATTTTGAGGGTTAGAAGTTCAAGATTGGGGTGCCAACCTCTCTCCTTTCTCTGGCACCATTCTCTATGGTTCTCTCACAGCTATATCTGACTCTGTGTTCACATGCCTTTCCCTCTGGACATGTCCATCTTTGTATCTCTGTAGGCTTAGATTTTTTTTAAAAACCTACTTTAATAAGGGTTCCTAAATGCTTTAATCTCCCTTCTACCCCAACACTCATCAGAGGTAGTGGAAAGAGAAACTTACTAAGGCAAAGGGGGATGTGGACCTATTTAGAAATAGTTCTTTGGGGGTGACTCAAAGCAGCAACAGCAGTTCAATCCAGAAGTCACTGCAAAGCTCTGCCAATTAGCCCATCTGCAGAAGTAGCAAGAAGCCACTAGAATATCCTGGACAGTTCTTTGGTGTGTTGCTCTCTATGAAGTCATGACAACGATAGCAAAG
Source organism: Rattus norvegicus (assembly GCF_021556685.1). Taxonomy (NCBI): domain Eukaryota; kingdom Metazoa; phylum Chordata; class Mammalia; order Rodentia; family Muridae; genus Rattus; species Rattus norvegicus. The sequence goes on along the minus strand of NC_141534.1, from coordinate 162,648,332 downwards.
AGTGGCAAGGCAGACCAATGCCACAGTGCTGTCCACTGTCTGTTGGGTTATACTTATATCCTTTCCAAAGATCATGTGTCCATTCTAGCAAAACAGCTCAGGTCCTTTCTCCAGGCAGAAAATTACCACATGTCTGTTCTGGGCAAAATATACTCCCAAATGTCTGCCTCAGAAAAACATCATGTGACACAACTCCAAAGAAATCATAAATTTCTACCTCATATCTCTTTACATATTAACCAGCTTACCATACCGACTTCGTTTTTATTGAATTACTCAGATAAATATATGCAGTAACATTCTGGGATACTGAAAGTCAAGGGATAAGCAAGAACTTTTATAGGAACACTATTCAGGTTCTAGTTCTATTAGCTTAGAGCTCAATACTTATGTTTGAGATGACTTATTAGAAGAGAAACTCAAGCTCCTTAGTATTAGGGACACTACACATGTTGAGGCAAGGTTCACTGGAGCCAAGATACGGACTATTTCTGGAAAGCCTTCTGCCCTGCATAGGATAGAAATGCATCAGATCTTCTTAAAATGGTGGGGACGAAGTGGGTGGGATGTGAGTCCATATTGAAGTCAAAGAAGTTAAGTGGGTGGTAAGAGGCTGTGTATTTTGAGATGTCAAAGGAGAGTTTCAGCCATCATAATCTTGGGAGGAAGCAGTTATGACACCATGAACATGTATGTACTTGCTTCGTCAGCATCAACCAACTGCAGAATTCCACTAACCTTTTACTTTATAAGGCACATTGTGTGCAATGTCCTTTGTGCAGTTAGGGCCTGGGACAGTGAGGATCAGTAGAGTGAACATACACTGAATCAGCCAAAGTCCACAGGAGATTCTGTCAAGCACCATAGGCAAAGCAATAGCATAAATGAGATGGAATAAGTCCTGATAGCCTACTGTGAAGAGCAGAGCTCTGTACAAGGTCAAGTATTCCTCACAAATTGCTGTGTCCCAGAGTTTGGTGAATGATCAGAGGACTGCATCCCTGTGATCTACACAGCACCTGATCAGACCCAGTAAATTTACATCGACAGATTCCTTAGGCCAGGAAAATCTTTTTCTTCTGCTGCCTGGAATCTAAGGAGATGAGGCTCCTCTGTTACTATTTGCTGTTCTGCTTCCATTTCTGTTATTGTCATAAAATACCTTGGCCAAAAACATCTTTGGAGATGCAGGGTCCATTTCCACCCAATTTCAGATTACAGCCCATTATTGAACGAGAGCAAGGCTGGAACCAGAGGCACGTAGTCACAGTCCATCCGTGGGACAGAGCGAGGGACATGACGGCATGTATGGTTAGTGCTCAGCTAGTATTCTCTACTCTTCAGTTGTCTGGAGCCCCAAACTGGGTAATGAGGCTGACCACTGTCAGCCTGAGTATTCCCATATCAATTAAGTCAATCAAGACAGTCCCATCCAGACCGGCCCACAGGCCAACTCAATCTAAATAATTCTTCACTGAGACTCTCTTCCCAGGTGATTCTTGGTTGTGTCAAAAATTTGATTATTCAAACTAACTGTTGCATTTCCCTTGTCTTATTTTATATGATTCTCATAACTAAGGTAATGTAAGCAATAATATTGAATGTTGCGCTCACTTCTTGACAAGCATGTGACCAAAGGGCTGCTTAAAATCCTAGGTTTCTATTTCCTCAGCTGTGAACTTGGTTCTTACTCTCCACTTTATATCCTCTCACATGTACATTAAGTGCAGCCACTGACTATATCGCACAGAGGATGGGTCTTAGCATGAAGGATGTTAATCCTCTGGCTTCCTTTCCTGGTTTTCAGGACACTTTGGAAAGTATGTTACAGAACCCTTAGCACATTACATGTCTGATTTGTTTTAATCTTCCTTAGCCACAAGTTTAACTACAATCACCCAGGCATCAATGCTGAAGCCTGAGAAAAACAAACCTGCAGCTTCTTTTCCTGTCCTGAGCTTCTGGGAGTGGCTGCTGGGCCCCCAGGGCTCCGAAGTTTTTTCTGTCCATTACTTGACCTTGTCTCATTCCCCCACAGTCTCTCTATTATATAATTCAAATATACATCAAATGTTAAGGATTGAAGCTACCTGGTTGATCTTATCATTTCAAAGTCCATGATAGGTACCTGTTGAGGGTAAAGATTTTGGTTCAATCTTACTTCAGTCTCTTTTTGTGATCTCGTACAATCAATTAAATTCCTCAGAGCCCAAGACAAATCTGTATAATATACAAATACTAACAAAATGAGTGCAAGACCTGGTGATGATTAAATTAAACAATGACATATTATTATGTTTAATATTATCAGTCATTTAATGGTTAGGCTACTGATAAGGTGACATTAAAACTAAGTTCTGCAGCAAGTTTCTTAGTAAATATTTTAACAACAACAACAACAATAAACACTTTATATTGACATCTCCAATTTAGTTCGTACACTGAACTATTTAAAGCAAGATCGCTGGCATTTTGATTGCTTGCCACAAGGTCTAAGACATGAGCTCTATCAAAAGAACAAAAGAAGAAGAACTTAAAGCACCATCTTTTAAGTTGGCTGTGTCCGCTGCACTAAGTAACAAGTAAGATTAAGGGCAGAAGTTTAATCACTTTTGACTTAGCCTTTCTTTTCTCCCATATTTTTAGTCCTTTGATCAGTAAGAGGGTAGAAAAGGAATGATTAAAGAAAACTGAATAGACTGATAAAAGAGAAAAATGGAGCTTTCTATACATTCATTTGCTCAGTTGATTAATGTATTCATTTTGAGTTATGTGGCATACATTTTCTTAGAAACTAATGAAAATGTGGTAAATAAAACAGTAATAATCACGATTTTATGCAGCTTATGGTCTAACAGATACCATACAGGTAAACAGTTCATTTTAGATATTAGAATATGAAAAACATGAAGATTTCTGGTTATCATAATAAACATGTCAGTTTGGATGTTGTTATATAAAGTGGTCACGAAGGCCAAATTTTGAAGGAGGGCTACTCTGGAATTTATGCTTTTCAACTTGTAGGTGGAATTAGAAAGATGGATCATTTAGCTCAATGAATTTATACAAGGAAGAGATCATTGGATACACTTGTTTTTTCTGCAACAAAAACAAAAACAAAAGACAAACAAACAAACCAAAGAACCTCTTTGTACAAGTGCTCCGTCATAGCACAAGTGAACCAATCCCCAGATAATGAGCTGTAACTTCCAGCAAAGTGAGAGAGGCAAGACTGTCGGAATCTCCCAAACTCCCAGGCAGTGAGGTAAAGTAAGCAGCCTTAGCACCATGGACAAGCATGTCGATACTGGTATTCTTGCTCAACAGACACACAAGGTGCCAAGGATGGAGGAGGGAACTAGAGTGAGAACTGAATATGGAGTTGGCTTGAGGGTATTTGTCAGAGTTTGTGCGTGCTAGAGCATCAACAGAATGCTCTCTAGCAGGGCTGGCCGCAAGCGGTACACAGCATGATGCACTGGGAAGGATGCCCACCAGACAATCATGAGACCGGGAGTCTCTTTACAGCTCTGGGCTCTCTGCAATGGGGTGTCCCATGGTATGACTTCCCCTCTTCATCTCCTTCACTGGAAGGTGGAGATGGCAATTCCTAAATTCAAGATTGGTTGTGTGGTTAGCCGCACAAAGGTCTACCATGATAGCCAGCTCAGAGTAGGTACCAGATCAACATCAGTGCTCTCAATCTTTGATTCTTTTTTGCATGAAAAATATCTAACGGTATGTCTAGGAGCAAGAGTCCTATCAACACTAATGTTGCAGAAAATGCAGGTTTAATGATCATCTATCTACAAACTGAGCCTAAGTGCTTTTGAATATGCAGCCATTTTACCTGGAGCCCAATGAAGGATTATAGGTGATGTTCTGACAAACTGCAGGCTCAGACTTAGCAGCCAGGTAGAACCCTGCCAAGGGCTCACATTCAGGAACAAGCAGCTCAGCCTGTGAAATTTCCCAAGGACAAAAGAGCACTTCCCTTATTTCTGCCATTCCAGCGCAAAGATAAAACATTTTCCTGTAGCATAGAGTGAATTTCTCCCCTTGGCAGCACCAGTCATTCTCAAAGAAAGCTTCTATGTATATATACATATGTATGTATATACATACATAAAAACAAACAAACAAAAAACCATGGGTGCACACCATCTTCAATATAGACACCAGGATTTAATAAACCTGAAGGTTTTCTTGTGTTTCATTGAACATGGGGAATGGGTCATTTTGTAAATCACACATTTACATTCATGATTTGGATAAATGCCTTTTACTGAAAGTTTCCAGTGAGGTTATCCATCGTGGGTACCACATCCCAATCAAAAGTACCAGCTTCCCCTTTTCTCTCCAGGATATTGTCAAGCAATTAGTAGATGGCATTTAATCTCTTTCAGTTTTGTTTTCCCTAGGCAAGATCATCTTTCTTTACCTGACTATTATTCAAGATATATCTGTTAAGTAGGAAAAAGCAGAGGATATTTCCTAAGTGTTTATCACAAATGGATAGTATTCATGCTAGATCCCAAGCAGAAACCTATAAAGGAAACTGTCACCTTCTTGCCATGAACTCTGAGCTTCTGTCAATGTAAGTCAAGATCAACTTACTTGTTAGTGTAGTGTTTCCTTTTAACTCAGTGAGAATGAAATGTTAAATAAAGTTTTTGCACTATTTTTTGTTTTTTATTTTTAAGTTTTGTCTATTCAGTGTGTGTGTGTGTGTGTGTGTGTGTGTGTGTGTGTGTGTGTGTGTGTAATACATGGCCCTGTCAGACATGTGTGATGTATTGTAATTCCCAAGTGTTGGGTTAGTCAGGGGAGGATCTGAATATTACTTTGAAGGTTCTTGGGCTAGTAACGGCAACTATTGAACAGAGAATAACATTCTATGGTAAATGTGTGAAGAGATCACCAGAGAAGATTGAACCCAAGCTTGGTAAATTTGATAGGGCTACTCAGACAAAGTAATATATATGAATTCATGGGGAAACATTCATGTCAGATGGGTAGAGGAGCCAGAGCAGAGAGGACAAGCATTTTCTTACAGAACAGTGGGTGAGAGGTATATCTGTGGACAGCTAGAAATGTCTTTACAGCCAGTGCCCGAACCCAGCTACAAGACACGTCATCTCTAGGGGACAGCACCGCTCCTGCGTCTGTTGCCATGGCACCCACCACACGTACCTTTGCACATGTGTCACATGCATCACGACCTGGATATAAGATTTTTCCCCAACCCAACAAGCTCTCTCTTGTTCCCTCTCATCCCCTCCCAGAGGCTGCCTCTGCCAATGAAACTTCTCACATAAGACCTGTGGCTTGGTATGATTCGTCCGGGATTGTGCTGCCTAGGCTAACAGAGTGTGTGTACGGTGAGCATCCAGAAGCAAACAAGATCTCAGAAATCATATGGTAACACCTCACCTGGGATCCATCTGAAGAGAAATTCACTGGTGCCCACAGTAGGACGAAGGGGTACCATTGCTTTCATCCTTTTATTGGAGACTCTGGCTGGGGGGGTGCTGAAGTATAACCAACCTTCTTGGCAATGCAATGTGGTAGGAACATTGAATATGTGAGGATGCGAAGAGGCTAGGGCTGGGACCAAAGAAAGAATCTCTAGGTAGTTAGAAACCTGGTGCTTTTGCTCCAATCTCAATGTTCGGTAAACTTATACTTGTTCTCACTCCTTTGGGGCAAGTCTAGGTAATACAGACAGCTTAGAGAAATAAATATTTCATCAAGACACTCAATGCATCACCATGTACAAGTAACACAACCCACTAATCCCCTAGAATGTATTGGTATAGAGGCAGGGTGATGCATTCATAAGAGAGAACTATTAGGCCTGTAGATAATCTGGAAAAGGATAATTTGTTGTTCAATCCCTGAGATCTAGATCATGCTCTAAAATCTTTTGAAAACTTTGTTTTCTCACCTATAAATTTGGACATAGTAGTGAGTTTCTATGAACAAAAATGTTTAAATACATGTGAAAAGAGGGTATGTTCTTCTGGTGGTTTGGAACTCAGATCGATACAAACAGCACAGGTACAAGGCAGAAAGCTTATCTTTCCTTTCTATTCTCAAGAGTTCAGTCCCTGTAACAATGTGGAGCTCAAGGAGTCGGCTCCGAGGAGAAGCTGCATGGATGACTTAATCAAGTCAGCAAGAACCAAAGTGTATCTGCCTGCCTCTTTGTCTCTGTTTTGTTCTATGTGAGAGAGTGTGGGTGTAGCAAATTGGGCATTCAGAAGGCAGTTCTCAAGTGAATAATGACAAGATGGACTACTAAAAATGAATTAAGGTCACAGAGCCATCAAACTGGGCTGTCAGAAACTGTGATCAAAGCCTATGAAATCACACTTTTAAAGTGTGAGAACCTGAAGTACAGAGACATGAAATTGGAGCCATCCAGATGGGAAGCAGAATGGGGACTAGAACTCAGTTCTTCTAATTTCCATGCACATCTCTGTGCGTGCATCTGTGTGTGTGCATGTGTGTGTGTGCGTGTGTGTGTGTGTGTGTGTGTTACCTGACCATTGTACTTACGATTAGGAGTGATTTTCACCTAAATCTTCCTGACTCCACTCACTAAGTTGTCTATAATCTAAAGATAGACAGATAGCCTGTAAGAAAGTCTTTCAAAGGTAGAATCACTTTTATTATTATAGGTCTTCTGATTTACATACGAAACAGTCTTATTGAATATTCATTGCCTTCTGCCACCTGGAGGCACTTTTGCAGTCCCCATCTGTGTCCCTTCCTTCAACACAGTCGCTGTTATTATAGAGACTGCGGGTAGAGAACTCTGAGCAAAGTCTTGGGAAAACCTCCACTTCAGGGGGAAATTCTACATCAGGTGTCAGAGGACAGCACTGAAGCTACCAGCGCTGGGACTATATTAAAAACTGTGAGAGAGACATTGGAGAAGGAGCAGCATTCTATTTTTTTTGTTTCTTACAGAATGGGAGATGATATAGGTCGATCCTTATTCGTATGAATTCTGAATTCTGAAACAGATAAAAGAGCTCATTTCAAGCCTCTCTCCTGGAGTACCACAAAAGGGAGCTGGAAGTAAACAGAACTCCCTAAAATGTAAGTTTTCACCCAGGTTTGCTCATTGGAGTTTTTCAATGAATTTAAAAATAAGATAGATAGATGTCTGACTTCATGATGAAATTGATTAGGAAGAAGGCGTGTGTACTTGGAGGGTTTTTTTTGTTTTGTTTTGTTTCTTTATTAACTTGAGTATTTCTTATTTACATTTCGAATGTTATTCCCTTTCCCGGTTTCCGGGCCAACATCCCTCTAACCCCCCCTTCTATATGGGTGTTCCCCTCCCCATCCTCCCCCCATTACCACCCTCCCCCCAACAATCACGTTCACTGGGGGTTCAGTCTTAGCAGGACCAAGGGCTTCCCCTTCCACTGATACTCTTACTAGGCTGTTCATTGCTACCTATGAAGTTGGAGCCCAGGGTCAGTCCATATATAGTCTTTGGGTAGTGGCTTAGTCCCTGGAAGCTCTGGTTGGTTGGCATTGTTGTTCATATGGGGTCTCGAGCCCCTTCAAGCTCCTCCAGTCCTTTCTCTGATTCCTTCAACAGGGGTCCCGTTCTCAGTTCAGTAGTTTGCTGCTGGCATTCGCCTATGTATTTGCTGTATTCTGGCTGTGTCTCTCTGGAGAGATCTACTTCTTTGCTTCATCCATCTTGTCTAATTGAGTGGCTGTATATGTATGGGCCACATGTGGGGCAGGCTCTGAATGGGTGTTCCTTCTGCCTCTGTTTTAATCTTTGCCTCCCTATTCCCTGCCAAGGGTATTCTTGTTCCCCTTTTAAAGAAGGAGTGAAGCATTCACATTTTGATCATCCGTCTTGAGTTTCATGTGTTCTGTGCATCTAGGGTAATTCAGTGCTCGGAGGTTTTAAAGCTCTGGTTTAGAATGGCAGTTCAGTTGACTAAATGCTTGGTGTATAAACATGTGAGCCTGAATTATCAGAATTTACATGCTTTAAAATAGGAAGAAGAAAAGGAAAGGAAGGGAAAAGGAAAAGGAAAAGGAAAAGGAAAAGGAAAAGGAAAAGAAAAAGCATAGCTGTAAGTGGAAACCTGTGCTTAGAATCTCAGTGCTGGGGAGGTAGAGACGAAAGGATCCTTGTAGGTTGCTGGTTTGCCAGCTTGGGGAAGTTGGGAAGCAAGAGACCTGTCTTAGTAAACAAAGGCTGGGCTCCCAGGGAACATTAGAGGTTGAACTCTAGCTCTACATGTTTGTACATGCATACCCACATCACAAATGCCCACACCCACAGACATGCACCCTGTCTACCACACACACAGCTCCCCATGAGATGCTAATATGTAGTTAGTATTGATGTCTCTTGGTCTAGACAAAGGGGTTAAGCAGCATCCTGTAAAGGGATAGAAAGGAAAGCAATTGGGTTTCACTGGCCACCTTAGTCTGTCTTAATTCAAATTTGCTATTATAGAACAGAACAGCCACAGATAACATGTAACCAAAGCACTCCCACTGTTCTGAAAAACAGGAGGTGGTGAGGCATATGTGAGCCCTAGACGCCATAGTTTACGCTGTGTCTTCTTGACATTAAAGCTATCAGTCGTGAGCTGGAAAGCTGTATACTTGCAGCAAAGCCATGCTTTTGTGTGGGAGGGGAGAATTGGTTGAAACAATTAAAATGGAATTCTTCTAATCAAAGTTTCTAGCATAATGTGAATTCATTCTCCTCTTTGGTAATTAGTATATTTCTTAGAAGTCCTCTGTTCCTAATATTCAGATTTTTAAACATCAGTGTTGCTATCTATTCAAATTCTTCCTGTGCAGCTATGTAAACATCCACCCACTTTTATAGCTAATATCTTGAGAGGATTTTATACAAAAGATTCATGGTCCACATCACATTTCTGCTCATGTATTTGGAGTAAATACTGGGGCGTGCGCGCTCATAATCTGTTGCCATCATTTTTCACACTCTTCCTTTTGACAAAAAATAATGCAATCGGGGTTTTTGTGTTCCTCATTGGAAAGGAAAGTGCTTTGCATTTAAAAGTACAATTTGACTTTTTCTATTTGGTTTAGTGATTTGGTGCTTTCCAGAGCTGAGCCAGTCAGTGTCTTCCTCTCTATAGTGGCAATACTGTGAATCTTTCAGACTTCCCTGGTGAGTTTGATTCTAGAATCCAAGCACCAGCCAAACCTGACTAAAGCCAAAAGGACCAGGGCTAGGTTGTGGTTCAATGAACTCAGGCATGGTGGAAGATCTAGGCATTTCTATGTAGACAGCCATGGTGCTTAGACTGTATGGTGAAGTTTCAGTCTCCATATCCCCCTTGCTGCTATCACTGGTTGTCTCTTTACGCTTCAAGACTACATTATAGCTTACATTTTACCAGGTCTTTTAGGAAATTATCTTTTGTATTTGTTCTTAAACTCATCCCAAGTGTATGGGCCAGCTAGAGAACAACAATAATTATTGATATTTTATAATAATAACAGGTCATTTGAGGAGTCTATGGTATGCTTTTTCTTCTGAGAGTTTCACTATGTAGCTAGCCCCAGGCCAGCCTTACCCTTACATTTCTCCTGCCTCAGTTCCTGCAGTACTGGGATAATGGACACATGCTGCCTCATATGCTTCCTGTGGAATAGATCAAAGGGCTTTACATGGATTTCTTGGTCAGAGTACCCCCTGGAGAGAGGACACTTGAGGCTCCTTCACTGTGAGTCTAACTTTTTGATGTCCACAGTAAGTATTCTTTGCAGTTTATATCACTTCTTGGAAACTTGTTTTGAAGAATTCCCATGGGTGCCCCTTTTGTCACTCATGCATGTTGACAGCACAAATCAGTCAAACATCTATGTCCTGTGGTGAGTACTAGAATCATATGCAATCTCAAAGTTCTTCAGAACACTATAGAATCCCAAATATCCTCATCTGGTTCTTCACAATCAAGGCAAGGTCTTCTGATCAATCACCGCCCCCCCACTCCCTGCCACTCCAAGCTCAGGCCTTTTCCTTCAGCATGTGATCAACAGGCTATTGACATGACTTGTTTCTGTGCTGAAGTGTAGCTGACATGGAGGGCAGAAAGATGAGAGAGAATTGCTCTCTATTCTATTATAGCACAGGGATGTATAATTGTTTATCTGCAGCACCATGGCCATCACCAGTACTGTCTCTTACTTACCCATTCCCACCAACACTATTACAATTTGATTCCCAGTGCTATAAGGACCTACCATACCACCAGATTAGCTGCCATCATTGTCACCCCTTCCAGGGACTTCACAGTCCCCAGTCCCCGCTGAGCCACATTGTACTCATACAACAGCCGTTGTTGCCAAGCAGTTTGCACTGCATGGCGGCTCATCCCTGCTAACATCAATCTTGTTGTGACTCCCCCTCCCTCTCCAGGTTGGCAACAGCAACTGGAGATGGAATAGGATTTATGGCTCCAACTCAGATCTCTTGGACTCCAGTACACCTTCCTTTTCTCCAATAATAACTGACATCTACGTGCTTGCTCCACATATGACACTCTGCTTGGCATGTAATTTAACTTACTTTATTCTAGCAACTCTAAAACTAGGTATGATTACTCTTCCATACATCAAGGAAGTAAGGGAAAGCAAGGCATTAGCTGTCCACATCATATGTCTTTGATTCCTAGGCTAGCATTCAGTTAGAATTCAATGCAGACTGTCACATCCCAGTGCCCAGCCTGACTCTAAACTGCCTTTCACACCATGAGAAAGCTGACCAGGAACACAATGTGGTTTGTGCACAGAAAGACAGGATGACTAAAAGAGAAATAAATTAACCTCAAGTTGGACATGTCTCTTCAGACTGGGACTCTCTGATGCTCCTCTCAAACAAAGAAATCTCTGGTATAGCATCATAGCTTGCTGATCTGGAGAAAGATTGTATTTGATGGGCAAAGGTGTTTTCTTCCCCTCTGGCAATCAATCTGCTCAACTTTAGATTTTACTTCTTGTATTCCAAGCCAAAAAAAAACACCCTTAAAACACGATTTCTTTGTCATGCTTTAAAAAAAATCTAACTTTATTTTACCATCTAATGAAGCTTTTTCATACAGTGGTGCTTAAAGTAGCATGGAATCAGTCAGATCGATTGATTCCGAATCGTAATCTGAATTTTGAGAATTGGTACTGAGCTTGAGTCTCTAGTGAAATGGAAAACAAGCCTTCTGTACAGGAACACATTTTTAAGCTAAGTTAGTGAAGAGAGTATTGTGGTAAAAGCTATGTCCCAAAACTTTCCAAATGAAGATGTCCCTTCTACTTATCTGGTTTACAGATTGTCCGCATAGGAAGTGCTCCAGTAGGATTTTGGTTACAACACATGATTTTGGTGCCTACCGAACCAGACAATAGTTGAGCTTAATTAAACAGAAGTGAAATGGGAGTGCTTCTTCTTGTTAGGACGTGGATACTGAACATCAGAGATCCCAAGTTCTGCATGCAGCCCAGACAGAAAAAAAGCCTATGGCTCAGAACTTTGGCTGACTGTTCACTGCTCCTGAATGGATAGACTTCAGCTGTTTCTTCAGGAACAACAGGGCACATGAGGCCGATTCCAAAACCTTGGGCCACAGTCCAGATGTCATCAAGTTCAAGGTAATAAAGGTGGAGGGTGGCCATTACCACATTCCTCTTCAGTCCACTCAAGCCTTCCCACTGCCCATTACCCTCCCAAGGGCATCTTATTGTCTTTGGTCATGTGACAGTTCCACGCTGTTAAAGGTATTACCCAAGCTGCAGTTATCATAGTTATTAACATTTTATGAGCTTGTTATTCACCTCTTAAGCTCCTTAGTATGAAGTGGCTCCTTTTCAAAGCACAGCACATACTTCATTGATTCTGATATAAGAAAGCTAATGCAGTTCTGGGGTTTCTGTTTTTGCTTCTAAATCGGAATGTGTTAACAAGGGCAGTATAGACGTATGGGCCTAGAAGTGGCATAAGATAACGCAATTTTTTGTTGAAAATCACATGATTATTTCAATTACAATACATCCATGCATCCTCCTGGCCCAAATAATGGTCATAATTTAACTGCTAACTTTTTTTTCTTGTAGGTATATCATATGTCAACCTACAAGGGACCCAAAAATATCTACTCATATATTGGCTGTTAACTTTCATCTATGACATCTTATTAATGGTTTTCTGTAGCTTTTTTGTCAACTGTCTATTCATTTTCAAAGGGCTATATCTCCAAAGTTTTTGTCCCCATAGAATATGACATCTTCTGTCTCCTTCCCTAATCTGGGAAGTGGTAATTTAGCTCTTGTCCTATGACTTATATATTGTTGGTGGTGACATGAAAATTAAGGCCAAGATTCCTACATTCTGATTTCCATAATATTTATAAAGGTGTTGTAAGAATATAAAAATAGATACAAACTAAATGAATTTTGTTTACTGTAATGCATGAAACAATTAACCTATGCTCCTTTTTATTATATAAAGATTAAAACTTAACCAAAGATGAAATTATTTTATCTCTTGAAATTTAAAAATAGTAGCAGCCATCCTTAGACCTTAGTAATAACCGAATAATGGATACATTTTAAATTAGTTTACACTGTAGGGCAGGTTAGGGTGAATTGCATTTTTCCAAGGATTTAGGTATTGACACAACTTATATTGGGATTGCAAATTTGAACCCATCTCTTCTTCAAGTCAGATTTCACCTCTTTTTTTCAAGTTCTTGTACTAGATGATGGAGGTGAATCCTAAGTCCCTAGATGTAGCAGATTTAAAAAGTAAGAGACTACTTCCTTAGCCAATAATATGATGAAAGATCTGCCAATTGTTTTTCTAAGTACTTACATTCCCTAAGAAGAACATGTCTCCCTTAGGATGCTAAGAATAGATCAATTCTTACTTTTCCTTCTCTCACAGTGTTCATCACGTATCCCATTTTTGTCCCACCCTGAGATGGAGCTGTGTTTCTCCATGTGGCTTTCCCTTCTCAGCTGAAAGCACAACATATACCACCCCTAGTCTCAGTAGAGTGAGATAAGTTTGTGCGATAGCAGGCAAAAAACTGAAGTGTGCTTGGGCAGAGGAAGGGAAATGTGACTTGTCCTGAGGGATGTGCAGGACATACCCAGACATTGGAGAATTGAAATAGTGCTCTTGATGCCAAAGGGAATGGTGTATTCCGCAGAATGCACATATAGAATAAGGCTAACTTCCTAACATGGCTTTTGGAAATGAAAAATGTCTAGTGCATAGCTTTCTCTAGATTCCGGCCTCACCATATAACACTTTCTCCTTTGTTGATGGGTCACATTCACATTTTTTTTCAAATTCAAAAATAGTATACAGTCTATGAATGGCAAGGTTGGGTTAGTAGCAAAGGAGAGAAGCCAGTATGACACTGAACGATTCATCAGGATCAGGTCGAAGGTGAGGTTAACATTCCCACTGAGTATCTCAATGTATTGCCTCTTGTGGATATCTGAATGCTATGAATGGGAGTATCAGGAATAATGGTAACATCTTGACTTTTTTCATTCATTTACTTAAAATTATAGGACAGTAATAACACTATCAGCTGTATATGCTGGCTTAGAAGTGTTAATTAGACATGGAATAGGTGTTGCCCAAGTCAGATCCTCTGCAGTGCTCTCCTCGTTATTCCCTTCTCTTCACTTCATGGCTTTGGGGAATTAGTCTCCCTTTTCCTAAGTTATCAGTTTCTCTCTTTCTAGATAATTTCTATCAACACACTAAAAAAAAAACCGCTGTAAAGTTTCTTTGGTTAAGAAAAATATTCTTTCCTTTCTTTTTTCTACATTCTTGTTCAATGTTGGTTTGTTAATTTCCTTGATAAGAAAATTATAGATAGGTGTTTGGAGCATCTTTCTGAGCCTCTTTTACTCCAAGGGATTTCTTTCTATCCATTTTCCATCTCTGCTCTCAACAGTTCCTGAGATGGTTGTTAGTAATCCCCGAAGTCACTTTCTGTTGCACTAGATCACTCTCCTTCGGCGGTTACTGGCACGGCTGGCTCTCCTCATCTCGAGTGAACTGTGCTCTTCCTGGCCTTGACAACATCACAGTCTGTGTCTCCTCTTCCTGTCATGCTGCCATTCCTGTTTAACCTCCACCACTGTCTCTGAAAACTGAACTACCCAGCCCTTGGCCTTTGCTTTCTCTTCTTTTCCAGTCCCAGGGCTGTCTGTACCACAGATGAGCGCCATCAGCGTCTGTCTTCTACAGAATGCACACATGGAATAAGACTAATTTCCTAGCATAGCTTACAAAAATGTACATTTTCTCATCCATAGTGCGCTCTCTCTCTCTCTCTCTCTCTCTCTCTCTCTCTCTCTCTCTCTCTCTCTCTTTCTGCCTTATCAAATAACACTGGCTTAAAAACACTGTCTCCATTGCTCATTACACACGAGTCAACTCCCCGGCCCCCTTTATTTCAAATTTCTTGAACATATAAGCTCCTCCTGCCAGAGAACCTTTAAGTCATTTTCTCTGGCTGAAAGGATCTTCCTGAGATACTCACATGGCCTAGTTGTTCCAGCCTCCCATCCTCACACCATCGTATTTGAAATCTCGTTTCAGGTGTTAGCACTACCCAGTAATGTCTGATTGTCCTTCCTTCACTAAAATGGCCCTTATGGGAGTAGGGAACTTGTATGTTTTGTTAATTGTTTTGTCCTAGGTGTGTTAAGCACTAATAAATACCTGGGTTACTGAGTTTACTTTGTCCTGAGTTTATTCCAAGGGCAGATCATTCTAATTTCTTTGAAATTGTTGATTTTGTTCCCCTTTTCCAGGAAGAAAAGCAAAAACAGAGGGAATACTAAGCAGCTGCAACAAACCATCTGCTCACAGAGGCTGGATGCCCCATTTTAAACTTTTCTCCTGGGCTTACAAGGCTATCTGAGAAGCCTATCATGGGATGTGCTCCCCTTGACACAAACTCTTCCAGGAGATAGAAGGGAGAGCTTTGACAGGTGCAATGCAGACTGAGGAAGGAGAGAGTGGGGGAAAGGAAAGCATCAGAGAAGCATCTGAGCTCACAAGGCAGCTTTTCCCTTCCTGGATGCTTCATAACAACAAATCAACAAACAAACAAACAAACAAACAAACAAACAAATGCAAAAAAACCCAAACCTATTACTAACATATTTGAGTTTTCATTTCTTTGTCTGGAGAGCAGACATGCTAGTATTTCCTTTATGGGATTGTTGTTTAGACTAAGTTGAAATCAATATTTCATTTTTGTACCGCGAGCATTTCCCAGCACAATGTGGGTCCTGTTATTAATAACAACATTGGTGCCACTTAAATTACTTCCCTATTCTAAGAGCTGACTCATTCAAACAAAGTTTTCCTATTCATCAAGTTTTTGCATAGGATTTTGTTTCTCCTACAGCTCTTTAAGTATAGGTAGTGGAAAATAAATGACAGTTAAGGATAGAGTTAAAAGATCTTGTTTAAACTGGTCTTCACGATGCTGTGAGATTCTGGCTTTGCCAGAAATATATTCAGGTAACAATGGTATGGGCCAAAGCATAAAGCTCTTCTCAGGAGACTGTGGAGAACAGGATGTCAGATAGGAATGTGTGTAGATGGGAATTTGTATTCTGGAAAGTTTCTTTTTTTATTATTCAAACAATTTTTTGGTTTTATTTTTGTTGTTGTTGTTTTTAAGCAGGTATACTGTGCTGGATTTCGACTGACCACTTTTATATGAGGTAGACGTGATAACCATTACAGATCAGAAAACTGATGCTCAAGGTTTAACTGTTCAAGGTATGGGATCCATATTCAAGGGAAAATATATCTAACATCATCCAGGTTACTCACTCAGGATCTTTGCTTCTTATCTGCCCTGCACCCTTTATCAAGGCGAAGAATGGGGTCCATGTTACAATGGATGATAAGATTCTTTCAGCAACTGCCAGTAACTTGGTGTTGGATTGAGTTGAGACTCAGAAGTCTGTCTAGTTATTGACCCCCAGAAGGGCCCTGTAGGTATAACCATAGTTCAGCATTCTTGTGACTTCTCCCTTCTCCCACGTAGAATGATTCTGGCTTTGTATCTGTATCTTATGCACACATAGCTCATATCTGAGAGAAGTATTTTACAAGGACAAACACGAGATAGGAAGGTTATGGTAGATCCATAAAACATTCCCTTTCAATTTTAGCTATTAATTGGCCTCCCTTGCTTAGTCTCCTATATGTTCCTCTCACAGCTGGTCATGTGACTCTAGAGATAAAAATAAAAAAAACCATTTTATCTGTTTTTAAGGACACAAGGCATTTTTATTTTCAAGTAAACAGCAATTTAGAAGGTTTATCCAGGGATGCTTTGAAACCTGTCCTGGAGAGATACCAGAGCTGCTGTGTTCCACTGTGGAACACGCTGACACAGGGGGTGCACTGCATTAGCACTTTTCTGAGTGCAAGGGACACTAGAACCCCAATAGTAAAAAGTTACATCTTTGTTCCCCTTCTTTGGTTTCTGGTTTTCAAGGTGTTGGAGTAAGTACAGACACTGTTTGTTACAAGCATTAAACGTTCAGGTACGACCCTCTCTAATCACATATGATATCTAACTGACAGGTGGTAGGACTGGCGCACTGGGAAGCAAAAGGATACAAACACACAATGAAAGAACATCAGCCACAGGAGGAGAATGAAGAAGAGAGTGTAGGAACACCAGACCCGGTGGACTTGGAGCAAAAGAGAAGGCCATAGTCAGCAGTTTCAATGGGCCAGAAACTGGTACTCTGGTGATTCTGCAAAACTTGAAACAATTAAGTCTGTTGATATCATTAGCCAGTTTTGAAGATCAAGAGACTGAGGCAGAAGCAAGAAGCATGATAGAGCAAAATAATTTTGCTAATTAGGATATAAGTGTAGATAAAGAGTTACTGCTGTTTGCAACTCAGTCAATCCCCATTGAACTCCATAAAAGAAGTCAAACTCTGCACTAGTTTGATTGTTTTTTTGTTTGTTATGGTACTGGATGTTGAGCTCAGGACCTTGCACATGGCATAGCAATACTTTACCACCAAGCTATAGTTCCAAATTTTAACTTTACTCAGGGAAAGAGAACAGAAAACTTTAGTTGTCAAATAAATTGCTTTATAAATCATAAACATGAACCGTCTTCTTTATCATGCTTCTTGGGGTTTTTAGTTTTTACTAGTTCTGTCAAATAATCTTTTTTTATTGAAAATACTTTTTCATAAAAATCTATTCTGATCATGGTTCCCCTTCTATCTCCTCCAAGTTGCTCCACCCACCCAACCCCATTTCCTCTTTATTTCTCTCTTTAGAAAACAAACAGGCAAATAAAAGCAAACAAACAAGAGTGAGAAAAGAAAGAAAGAAAGAAAGAAAGAAAGAAAGAAAGAAAGAAAGAAAGAAATTAAGCAAGCAGAAGAAACACGCACACACACACCACAGAAACACAAATTTGGAAATCTTAATCTTCCAGCAAAAGACCAGTAAAGTATAAAAAATGCCCAAACAAAGCATTATGTGACAAAAATACCTTTAAGGTTTTGGTTTGTGTGTGTGTGTGTGTGTGTGTGTGTGTGTGTGTGTGTGTGTGTGTGTGTGTGTGTGTTGCTCATCTACTGCTGGTCACGGTGCGTGTTCTTAAGAATGCTTTGTAGTCCCAGTGAGACTCCATTGGAGAAAATAAAAAAATTCAATATGTAAGTGGTTGTCAATTTGTCATAGCTTCCTGATTAGAAATGTGTTTGTGCCCACTTGTGCTCAGACGTGTGCAGGCCTTGTGATGTCATATTCTCTGTGAGTTCACATGTGTCTCAGGCATGTTGTGTCTGGTCAATGCTGTTTTCAGGGTGGCTTTTATCTCTGGCTCTTACAGTCTTTCTGCCTCTCTTTCACCTAAAGCAGTTTCTCATGTCGAGCAATGTTAAGCATGGCGAGCCTCTTTGCTTGCATACACAGGATGTGCTATCTAAACAGGTGGTTCATTTGGACTTTGGGAACTAAGTGAGATTTTCTCAGAGTTTACATAAAGAAGAACTTAGCAATCAGTTGCCACGGTAGTTGGAGTCCTAGCTGCTTCAATATCTGATCCTTTGTATGACAAGTTTGAATCAATGGATTGGGAGCTTCCTTAAAAGATAAGGAAGAGTCTTCTTCTCAGCCATAAGAAGAGAGAGAGAGTTCTTGAGATGTTGTCCATAACAACCAATGAAGTCAGGGCTTTCCTAACATACACATGAACAAATGGCACTATAGCAGCTTTCCCTGAGTTCACACAGTAATAGCTAAACAATATTCTAAACTGTTCCAAAGTCCTAAAAATTGATTCGTAAAACAAATATTCATGGATGAATCAATGTGAGGATATTTAATATCCCTCACCTCCCAAAATCAGTAGCAGTAGATTAAAATTCCTGAGAGTTGCAGAGAGTGACAGCTCTTGAAACAGTTAGGCCTAAAGGAGACATGATCAAAAAATTCCTTCCCTCAGGGCTGGAGATGTGGCCTGAACCATGACACTTTCTTAACAGTATGGAATCTCGCTTCCTCTCTCTGCCTGTGTGGCTTCTATTGATTCCCTGCCCTGGTCCACGTAACTTCATCTCTAACTCCAGGTTGTTTTTCTTGCCTTGACCTCATCTTTCTCCAGGAAGTCTTTATGTTCAGGTCTCCAAGCCGGATGGCTCTAGATCTGACACTTGCCTCAACTGCACACATAGTAAACTCATGCAATATTACTGGACAATCACACACCTTCCCCTTACACATTTTGGATTCTCTGTAGTAATCATTGGGTGTACAGAAAATAGTATTCATGCTTGTTGGTCTCCCCTAGCACATAGCAGCTTCAAATAAAAGATATAACATAAAACAATCACAAGGATAGGAGGTAAGGTATATATTTTGTCCAAGTTAATTAGAAATAATTAGTCAGACCTTCAAGCTTAGTAAGTTTTATTGTCTACTAACTAATTGTTAATCCTGATGTGTGCATATTGTGCCACTGGCTTGACCTGTTGACAAAGTGATGTTTATTCACTGACTTCAATGTCTAGTCTTACAATGTTATCAGGGTATTTTCTTAGAAGAATTTTTCAGGAAAAACTTAATTCATTTCAGTAAAAACAATGATTTTTGTTTGTTTTGTTTGGGACAGGTTTGCACCTAGCTCAGGATGGTGTCAAACTCCCAGTGTAGCTGAAGCTGGCCTTGAAATGCTGATTCCCCTACCCTTTATCTTCCAAGTTCTAGGATTCCATGTGTAGGCCACCACATTTGGTTATATGGGTCCACAAGCATGAGCACACTAAGCAAACAGTCTACACAATCTCTTTATCTCCACAGAAATCACTATTCTTAATTCAAGCCAGGAATTGTATATGCTAATTCCCAACGGGTCTGGGATCAGGTGGACGTGTGTGACAAGGTGATAGATAGGTTTTGAGAAAAAGTATAATGATATACTAGAATAGGACATGAAATCCATAGCGTTAGTAGAGAAACAATAATGAAAAGGATTTTAAAACTTTTAAGTTGACTATTATTGACACTAAGAAATGGAAGAATCAACAGTTACATAATTCAGGGAAAGACTCATCATTATCCCTCTTGGGACCATGTGCATCCACTTAACATTTAGTCACAATGAAGCTTTCAGTTTTACAGAATTCAAATGCACATGAAATGCAGGAAAGTAGATTTGGGCAGGAGAAAAACAAATTTTAAGTGGGCATAATTTCTAACCTTTATTCCACTAGCTTTTTATGAATTGATCTGAAGTTTTAGAAGACACTACCTACAACTGGAGAATTAATGTAGGTTTTGACAGCAAAACATGTTCTAACATGGTTTCTAACATATGAAAGTATCATGGTTCATTTGTTGACATGTGATTTTAAATCTAACGCTTTTGTAATGTGACTGGACATATATTCTTTGTTATCCATTTAACCATGACAATGACTCCTATGTGAGGGCTACATAGCAGATGAAGTCACAGCCCAGTTTGGGGCAGGCAAGACTTGGTTGGTACTGCTTTTCTCCATTTTTTTCTAAGTCCATAGCACCATTGGCACTTAAAAACCTAGAAATGTTTACCTTTTCAGTGTAGGGGAAAAATTTGGGACTCTGGATTTGGTCAGATCTGGCTTTAATTCTTTCTTAATTCTGATGATTGCTAACTGAATTTGATTTTATGTGGTTCTTTGATGTATGTTTTTCTTCATTTCTCCTCTAAGTATAAAATAGAAAAAATATATAAGCCTCCTGATTATAATAACTCAAAAATGTTAGTCACTTTCCAGCTGTATGTTCACAAATAAAAGATTTGTCTTGTGACAAACGGATCTGTTCAGTGAGTAATAGAAGGAAGATACAAAAGTGGGAGCCTGCCGAAGAGAACGCAACAGCCAGCATTCGAAATGGAGCAGCTGATGCTCATCTCTGATTGCTACTTTTAAAATGGCAATTAATTTTTAAACATTTGGACATTTGCTACTATCCAGCACGGAATAAGAAATGACTAAATTTACTTACCACACTGAAGCAAATGAAATGACAGACAGAGTCTAGAAATCAAGGATCTTCAAGAGAGTAGACATTGGACAACAATAGGCAGGGGCATTGCCTGAGGAATAAATCAAATGGTATGAGTGCCATGATGCTCACAGTCTGCTACATTGAGAGGATGCCAGGCTCAGCCAAACCTGGCCTGATGGTACTCTGACTATAATTGGGAGGGAGGACCTCTTTCTTTGTTATTATCATTATCATTATCATTATCATTATCATCATCACCACCACCACCACCACCACCACCACCACCACCACCACCACTATTTTGCTATGTCTACTTCTTTTCGAATCCCTTTTGAACACTCCCCACTTCTCACAGTATTATCTAAGATTGTTGAGCATACACTTTGTGTCATTCTTTTACGAACCCTACATGTAAGACACTTCCATGCAAGTGTATCAATTATTTTAAAAGAAAAATAGCCTCACTTCCAATTATTAATGGACCTTGAAGGCCCATGCTTAATGTCTGACTGAGTTAAAAAAATGTGTCAATTGTTTCCACACTGGTACTGGACCAGAGGCAAACGTCAGCACATGATTTTCAGCATAGGTGTGTCTATGGTTTCTTATTTCTCTTATGATTTTGCATATGTAAATAAAATGAAAAAGATTACTCGACATAATCCAACACTTCAACTCAAGCTATCTAAAAGACTCTTCGCTACTCTGAATTTTGAGTGATGTGGTGGAGGGGGTTTGAGTTTTGGCTCCTTCGTCACATCTCCAAGTCATGTGGACAATGATGCGAGTTCTGAGTGAGACACAAACCAGTAGGTTCCTGCTATAAGCTGATAGGAAGACTGTAGAAGACAAGTCAGGTAAAATGTTCCCACATGGCAAATAGGACCCTGTGGTGCTTTGAGTAGGAATGGCTCCCAAGGGCTTATAAATTTGAATGCTTCATCATCCTGAGGTAGCACAACTTGAGGGATTACGAGGTGTACACTTGTTGGAGTAGAGTAGATGTGGCCTTGTCAGAGCAATGTGCTACTTTGAGGTTTTTCAAGAGCCCAAGGCAGGCCTAGCCTCCCAGTCAGTCTCTCTCTCTCTCTCTCTCTCTCTCTCTCTCTCTCTCTCTCTCTCCTTCTCTCTCTCTCCCTCCTCCCCTCCCTCTTCCCTCCTCCCTTCCTAATGCCTGCAGATCTTGATGTAAAACCCTCAGCCTCCTTTCTAGTATCTTGTCTACCTGCACATCTCCATGCCTCCTACCATGATAATAATGGACTAAATTTTGAAGCTGTAAGCCAGCCCTAATGGAGTGCATTACTTTATAAGACTTGCCTTGGCCATAGTGTCGCTTCACAGCATAGAACCCTAAGACAGGCCCTCACTGTATTCTCTTACTGGAGGCTGTTTTGTAAATTGTAGCTCAATCTATTAATACGGGCCCCAGTAACGAAAGAACCTCAACACTGTGACTTAACTTTCCTCACTCCTTGCTGTTTCTGAGTTGAAGATAGATGCTTTCCTGCCCCTGCTTACTTTTAGAATAGCCCATTCCAGAGCTATGATGGCACAATTTATCATATTATAAAGTAATTTGAACAAAATTTAAGCAA
The DNA here is from genome assembly GCF_021556685.1 of Rattus norvegicus. Classification (NCBI taxonomy): domain Eukaryota; kingdom Metazoa; phylum Chordata; class Mammalia; order Rodentia; family Muridae; genus Rattus; species Rattus norvegicus. The sequence continues at coordinate 162,626,141 of NC_141534.1, read as the reverse complement.
GCACTGCTAATTGTTTTAAATTTGATATTTCTTTAGAACAAACGCTGTGGGTTGAATATAAATTCAAATGTATAATCATGCATACGTAAGTAGTTCTTATTTTTAGATCGTATTAAGCTGAATTGATTTCACAGTGCGAGTGTGCTCCTTATCTCTGTCCGACACTGAGTAAGTTGTGAGGAGCCACCCTCATCTCTCAGTGTCTGAGATTTATACTTTGAACATCTAATTCCTGAGGTATTACCCTCACTTGTCCGTATATGTTTGGGAAATTGGGTTGTAGTATATTTTTTTCTAAAGATGTGACTAGGTCACTCATATTTTCTAGCCTTAATCCTCAGACTTTCAAATCCTTGAAAAACTCCAGGATCCAAGGAAATTCAGAGAGGCCTTTAATACTATACAGCATGAACTCCGTAAGCTATCTCTGGCTAAACTAGGCTTCATTCTTCAAATGTATTGTTCTGAAGACAAAGTTGATCTGATTTGGGTAAAGGACTTAAGAAGCTTAACAGTTTAGTGGCCTGTGTGTACAGTTGTCTGATACTATAAGTCTAGAGTACTGGCTGTGGCTGGTATGACTATGGACTCTACAAGAGAACCCAGTACTGCCACTTCTGTAAGCTAGCATAACTGCATTCTATACACCTCTCCTTATACCCACCAGTAAGTATAGCCTTTTCATCTCCTTAATAAACATGTTTCTTTTGTTTACAACAGACTCAGACCTCTGCAGAAAGCCACAACTGGCCAAATTGTAGAAAACAACCAATCACAGCATATCTAGTCCTAACCTAACTGATTGATGTAGAGTATAAGAAACTCACCCAAAGCTCCAGGAACATGATGGAAGAGGAAATTTATAAAAGCTAGAGGAACAGGATGCCTGCCCTGAGATAATATCTTCTACATATGGCAGGATTACTGTACCCATGAAATCTCAGCACTATGTTGTTTAAAAAAAAGAAGAAAAAACAGCTAAATATTGACAACACAAATTGACATGTCAACATAAATGGGGAAAATCTCATAAGGTCCCACCCCTAGATGAAGAGCTACAGGCAGTAAATGACTATTGGGAGAGACAAAATCAATACCTCCAAGAATGAAGTCCATGATAGGTTATGCAATCCCAAGAGGGATGCCATATATATATGCATGCAACACTTAATGAACTCAATAAGCTAGATTTTGAAAGTGATATGCATGTGTTACATGTCTATATGAAAATGTAATAATTAAAGAATAAGAGGCTAGGGATTTGTGACATTGTTCAGGGGTTCACAGGAGAATTGAAGGGAGGAGGAGGAAATGATGCAAATACAGGGTCATTCATAAAACTCTCAAAATGGCAAAAAAGCAAGCAAGATGAATAACTAAAAGGCCAAAGCCTGAAAATATAATTACAAATGACCTTGTTGCTTAGGCAGAAAATGCTATGGAATTTATGAGCTATTGAGACTGATGACTGAAATTAGCTAGGCTATGAAAGACTAATACATAAAGATCAATTACATATTTTTTCATATTATAGCATCAAGTGGTGGGAAAATGAAAACAATCCATATTTTGGGACATAAAATATCTCAAGGAGGTATAAGAAAAGATTTTTGCAAGGTTCTACACTGAAAATAAGACATTTTTATGGACAGAAATTAAATAAGATACAAAGATATGGTTTGGTGCAATTGCATTCAACTCTCAGTTCTCTTAAGAATACAGGATGCCTTCTGAAGAAGCAATTATATAATGACAATTTAGTTTGAAAATTTACACTGATATAAATACACAGTGTACCCAAGTCAGTCTTGAAAACGATAAACAAAACTGAACACACTACCTTTAAGGCTACAATGATCTAAAGCAACAGTTCTCTGCCTGTAGGTCATGACCCATATCCTGCATATCATATTTATATTATTATTCATAGCAGAAACAAAACTAAACGTATGTAGTAAGAACAAGATCAGTTTAAGGTTTGGGTCACTACAACCTGAGGAACTGTATTAAAGGGTCACACACAGCATTAGGAAAGTTGGGACCTTCTATTCTGGAGGGTATGTATTGGGCACAGGAATGAATAGATGGGTCAAAGGCCTGGACAGAGATCCTAGAGTTAGAGAGGTCTTAACGTGAGGATTAATTTTTGGAAAAGCGTGAAATTAATCCAATGGGAAAAGGAACTATTATATCCTAGTAAATGGACCAAGAGAGACAAAATGAAATTGGAATGTATTTAAAAACATTCGTGAAGCTTCATGGATTAAATATAGAACAAAAGTATGAAGTTTTAGGAGATGCAGAGTATTGTCATTATTTTGAGTAGGCAGATACTTTTTATCCAGTCCATTAGAAGAAGTAACCATGGAAGAAAAATGACAACTTTGAATTCATAAAAATGAAAGCATGGCTCATAGGGAAGATCTTGTAAATAAGATAAATAATAAGCCCTGAGGGTGATAACAATCTACAATGCACATATCTGACAAAAGGTCGTGACCAAGACATAGAAAAAGCTCTACACTTGTATATTTATCTGGGACAAAGGAAAACATTCACGAAGGACTCACACAAGCTTTATTCACGGTCACTCAGTGCGGAGACAGCCTAGCTAACCTTCAGTAGGGGACACATAAACAAACTCCGGCATATTCATTTAATTGATTACTCATGAATAAAATGCTTTCAACAACATGGCCGAATCTCCAAGCCATTTTGCAGGGTAAATGAAGCCTTATGTAGCCGAGAACATAGTGTATGATTGCCTTTATATGAAATTCATAAACAGAAGAAATATACGGAGCAGAAGAGGTTAGAATAATGCTGCTGCTTGGAAGGGAGTGAGAGCAATGTTTCACATGTGGATGGATATTTGGGCTGCCCAGGTGCATGCAATTGTCAATATTCACTGAATGTATACTTAATAATCATGCATTTCATTGCACAGAAATTGTGCATTAACAACTGTAAACAAATATTGAACTCTAGTTAGTGATGTGCATCCTGAATTATTTAGGAAGAAATGTGTTCATGTCTGCAATTAACTTTGAAATGTACTGAAAAGTAGATGGAAGAGTAGATACATAGATAAGCTATAAGTCAAGTAAATCAATATTAATGGAAGGATCTAGGAAGTGGATATACTTAGTCTAGGATCATCACAACATCTTTTTTCCAACTCTGGTGTATTCTTGAAAGTTTCCATCACAATATTTGGGGAGAGGAAATCCTATCTCTGTTTCTATCCTAGCAACTGAAAATTCCAAGCAAGGGAATTAGTTGAAGTTCAGAAACATTTAGAAAATAAACTGAATGCTGTCGATCATTCCAGCTGGTTTGTTTTCCGTTTAAACACAATTCTGCAAATTATTTTGCTTCCTTCCATGCTCATTTAATCACAACATGCAGCCTCTTGGAATTCTGTCCTCTGCTACTCTTCCTCGCCTCCCCTTCCTCCTTACTTCCTTTGCTGCCTCCATTCTCTCTCACTTCTAGAAAATAGAAATGTTTTCCTCGGAGCTTTGTTATTACATCTCTTTATTCACTCCAACACTATTTGTCAAAATTGACATCAGGACAGCTTATTTGCAGCCACATTGGTTGCTTTTAAAAGATCAGACTCAGTGACCTACAAGGAAACTCCTAAATCAGTATCTCTGAGTACCAAGCCGTGGAACCTATATAGTTAACAGATAACAAGGATCCTACATCCTAACACAGCTACACCAGACACTCCTGGCACATGCTATTTCTTCTGATGTTTGACGTGACTTTGACTCTGTCTCCACATTCAGTATAGATTGATTGCTTTATTTTGTTTTGAGTCACTAGAGTCACCTCATCCCATGTCGACTCAAGGGGATTCAGTCCTCTCCCAGCTTCTGCCTTCCAGCTTCCCTGTCCAGATGTACTCTATACTCCAAGGTATACCAGGTATTACCTTGTCTTTGCCTCCTTTAAGTCTTTACGCTTAGAGACACCTGACCACTTCTCTTGCAGCATTTGCCTTGCATGTTCAGGATTCATTGTCTAATGGAGAAGATTGCTTAAGCTGCTGACAACAGTAATAGTGTTTAGCTAACAAGAACGAAGTTGTTTGTCACCATGCAACAGTGCTGTGAGGTTCTGCAGGAAAGTAACCCTGCCATTATCCATCTAAAACCTCCTAACTTGCCCCTCCCCTTTTCTATACCAAGGAGACTATTCGTAGCCAGGGTTATTCTGAAACTGGAGACTTTCCTATAAGCAAAGCTTACTAGCCAGGTTAGTAAGGATAAAGACAGGATGGATATGTTTTCAGTGATCGGTGCATACCACCCCCCCCACAGCAAACTCCTCTCTGTGCTCCTTTTGAGCCTGAGATGCACACATTCTCTATAGGTGCTATTTATAATCTTCCTATTTAATGTATCAAAAATGAGCCATTCCACCTCGAGCCCAAGGTTTTGAAGAATTTCTTACATTGTTATATGAATCTGTAGACATACATAGTGTGTTCTGTATAAATATTAGTTTCTATCTCAGTATAGCCAGAGGGTATTAGGAACTTGACTTTTCCATCACAGTAAACAAACCTGGGCTGTGTGGTTAGGGTAAAATGGGAGTCATGTAGGTACAGTTTATTTCAAAGGGCCGAGGAGTATAGGCAATTAGGAAAGGTTGTGTGTCTTGTATCCAGAATCATTGCTTTCTTTAATTTCTTTTCTTTTGCATCACACTTAACAACTTCTAGGCCACTATCTTGCCTAGAAAGGTCTTGTTGACTAGTGAATATGGTTCAAAAGAAAACACTCTGCTATTGCTCACTGGCCAGGCTAATCCCGTGTTCCTAAGTAATGATGAGTAGGCGTTAAGTGTGGACCGTACACTGGATCCCTCTCTTGGAATCAATGGACAGTCCATATCCACAGCAAGGTGACCAGGGAAATGATGATGGGAAAATATTAGCACTGACCTCTCAGATTCCAATGACTGAAAACTTGGGGGCTCTCAATCAGGGTCTGTAAGATGCACAGTTCAGCTGGGTGGCAAAAAAAATTGTAATCAAGGACATTGAGAAGCAGAGCCAGGAAAGTTCAAGGCCAGCTTGGTCTACATAGTGAGTTCTAGGTCAGTCAAGTTTACATAGCTAGACTATGTCTCAAAAAGCAAGTAAGGAAAAGAAAAAAAAGCATGGTGCTTAAAAGATACCTTGCAGACACATCCACTCTGTGGCCTCCAGGCATAAGCCTCAAGCATAGCTAAAGATACTATTCAATTAAAAAAATCATAAACTTACCTAAAACATTGACACGTTGTGATTTTTTTTTTTTGTAATTTGGTTATGTTGGTATCAGGAACTGGCTTTCGCTTCTGAACACAGTGATGATGTCACCCATAGACTACAGGGACCTATGCTTCTGTTGCCATCCCTGTTTCCATAGCAATTGTCTTACATTCCCAACCTCCATTTGGTTTACCTCTCACCTTTACCTGTGAGCAGTTATGACACAGCCCAAATGAAAAGCAGACCTTTCATGACCTTCACTCCTTCTTCCCTCTCTTTGCCCCCTTTGTCTCCATCGCTCCTCTCCCCATAGTAAACCTCTCTCACCTGAAACTGCATTGGCCTGGTGTGGTGTGTGCAGACCAAGCCTCGATTCTGTTACAATAGGTTACACAGTTCTTGAGTGTGAATTTTGTATAGCAAAGTCATGAGATCATTTCAGAAGGTTACACATCTAGACTCTTTGATAACTTCCAGATTTAATAAGCAATTTCTGACAAACACCACCAGTCTACAGTTAACAGGGTTAGACTCCAAACTACAGTTTCATACGTATGAAAGGAAAACAGGGTCAACCTCATAGCCACTACCATGCTTAGTCTTCAGTTCAATTCAAATACACATGTGTTTACTAAGCACTGGGCTGAATGTCCAAATAACCAATATAAGAAGCATTGGCTAATAACTGACTGGTAGAGCAGTCTATAATCATGTGACAAAAAGACTGACAGGCTTGGTAATGATGAGGCTGATAACATTAATTTCAGAAGGAGTCTTTGATAGGAATTAAATATAGATGTAGCCTTTATAATACCATGCAAACAATGTTAATAACGACATTATTTCACAGTTGGGAAACTGAGTCATCTACCAACCCGACAGGTAATATTGCTAAAATGTCTGTAATCAAAAAATCCACTCAAATACTTTCAGTCTGATATCAGAAATGCTGAATGGGCACACCACGGGGAGTAAGAAACTCCAGTAGGAAGCAGCCAGGCAAAAGAGGCTTTGCGGGAGAAATGGAGCACGAGCAAAGACGGAGGGCATATATTAACTAAGCTTCAAACCTCCAATTCTACAGGGGAAGGGTAGGTTCTGTGGCAGGAAGTGCTTGAACAAAGACAAAGACCGAAAGCTTGGGCATGTGTGTTCAACCCAAGAACTCAGAGAGCAGACAGCTAATCATCATCACAATTTGCAATGTAACGAAGAATCAGCTCCTGAGAATCTGCCGTGACCAGTGTATTAGGTAACAGAGGAGCCATCTGCTCTGAAGGAGATCAGAGAACTCAGTAATAGAAGCGAAGGAGCACTTCCAAAAGCATACGTGCTTTCCTGAGGGGCAAAGAACTTAGAATCTCGACTGTACTGTTGGAGCGCATGATAGTTGTAGATGTGGCGTGGCACTGCTTTCTTCAAACAGCTTCTCCCAGTCATCTGCTCACCCACTGATTAAACAGCAAATAAAGTAATACACGATTCCATAAATCAACAAAATAAAAAACACAGTAGAGTGAGTTGGTTAAAATTTCAGTGATAAATTAATATGCAAAGCTCATAGCAAATAGCTTTGAGGCTGTTTTGTACAGCAGGGCTTCCTACAACCATTATATGCCAATATCCACAGTGAATGTTCAGAGCGGGAGCAGGGTATCCAGAGCTTCCAGCATATTTGTCCCTCGTACCCCTGTTTTATAGACTGTAGTTTATGAAATGCTAAGCAGATACTCTTCAGGATCACCAGGGGCCTATGTTTGGGGGCAGAACAGAAATGAAGGTGAAGGTAATATTGAGAGAGCTATTCCTTTGTGTCAAGTAATAGGACTTGTACATCTGCACGAAAATCATTAATTCTCATGAAAACACGCTAATATAGATGTCATTAGCCCCAGTTTGCAGAAGTGCATACTTGGGGTCTTGGTAATTAATCAGCACAAGGGCACATAAATAGCAAGCTGAAAGTGCAGACAAGGAATGAGGTTTTCTGTGAAAGTCTTTTCTCTTCGTAGAGTATTAAACTGAGTACTTGGTGACCTCTATAAAAAGAAATGCCATGTTTAGGAGGTTAAACACCATGGTCAGATGCTGTTCACTGAATCTACCCCAAAATGCCTTTGCTGTCATAGCAGAGTGCCATTTAATTTGTTTAAGGGTCATGGAAAACTAATAATTGGTTACTCATTTCCTATGGAAACCATTTTCAGAACAAAAGATATTTATTCTTTTTTATCTCTTTTTACTGTATCATATTTATTTGTGTGTACGTGGTATATGAAAGTATGGATATCTGCATGGATGAGCAAATATGGTCAGAGGTTGGGATCTGGCATCTTTATCTATTGTTCACCGTGTTTGTAAAAGATCTCTGTCTGTCTGTCTATCTATCTATCTATCTATCTATCTATCTATCTATCTATCTATCTATCTATCTATCTGTGTCTGCATGTATGTGTATACACACACATTCAGGTGCTCATGGAAGTCAGAAAAAGGGCATTAGAATCCCTGGCGATAGAATTACAGGCTGATTCGAGTTGCTTATTATTTGTACTGTGTACTCAACTTCATCTCCCCCACTCCCCAAAGCAGCAAGTTCTCTTAATTGTCAAGCCACTTCTCCAGTTCTTCTTCATCTAGTATTCCTTTGAGACAGAGTCTCTCATTAAACCTTTAGCTCAGCCATTTGGCTAGACAACCTAGCCAGGCAAGCTCCTAAAATCCTCCTGCCTCTGCCTTCTGTTGCTGGGGTTTCTAGTGTGGACAACGATTGTCATATTCTTTACACAGTTATGGGCCTGACCTCAGGTTCTTGTATTTTCATAAGAAGCCTGTTAGCCAGTGAATATTCTCTCCAGCCCCATGTCTTTATTATTCTTAAATAAAATACACTTAGCTGTAGTCAAGGTTGATCAAGTAAATTCAAATATAACCCCCTCTAATCTAATCAAATGTAGCTCAGTTAAACCCATTATTATCTCGTGTCTCTTTTGCTAATCTGCAGGCTAACATAAAGGAAAGATTTTGCCCCTGTTGTCTCTCAAGCTCTGACTAGTTGTATGATGTAACAGATCACATTGTTGTTGAAAGAATGAGAAAATACATGTAGAAGTGTATATATATATATATATATATATATATATATATATATATATATGCTTCACTGAGGTAAAACCAAACAAACAAAAACCTGGAGTCACTACTTACTGTTGGTGTGACTTTTGGCAGAATGTTTACATTCTCTGAGCTTCACTTCTTTGTAAAATTTGAAAAACACCACTCTCTCAGAGAGTGATTGCTTGAGTTCAATGATATCATGGAAGGAAAGGCTTAACATGCTGTCTCTCATGCAAACAATGGCTGTTGTAGTTATTGATACCATAAATAGTACTTCTGTGGTTGAATACAAGAGTAAGCGAATGAACAAATGTTTCTATATTTGTGAAGTGACAGGTATAGTAAATTTGGCAGCCACAGACTTCAGGATTACTGCTCCTTAATTGCTCTGTGGCTCTGGAGAATCACATGATTTCTTTGCGCTGTCTTCCCATCGTGAAGTTTTGTCTGCTACTGTTTGCATTTCACAGCAGCATCTAGAGGGAAGTATGTGCTTCATACATGCTAAATTTTAAGGTCACTGGTGAAGGTGTAGAGACTGATGCTGTACTGATGCCAATTCCCTCAACCTAGTATCATGCATTAATATTCCTGATAGAACCTGCATAGGAAACAGGAGAATGAGCTCACTGGCGTAGCTTGGCTATAGATGTGAGGAAAATCTCAAATCACTATTTTGAAAGATACAAAATATGCTTACTCTTTCCTTTAAAGTGAATAGTCTAGGAGACATCTGTATCAGTCAAAACATCATTGTGGATGTGCACAGGAAAGGAAATACTTAAGGCCATATGATAATGTGACCATCATTTCCTAGATTTTGTCTTTGTGCAAGATAACCAGCTGTCTCCAGGGCTTGGTCTCTTTCAGATATTTTACCATTTTAAGTCTTATTTATGTGAATGTATATTTCTCTGTGTGAGAGTATTGCATATAGGTGTGTATAGAGGTCAAAGGAAGGCATTTGGATACCCTGACCTGAAGTTATAGGGCTTGGTAGGTCACTTGAAATATGCTGGGAACAAATCTTGGATTCTACGAAAAGTAGTAAGCATTCTTAACTGCTGAGCCATCTCTCTAGTCCTTCTGGTAACTTTTTAACAAATATTAATCTATGGTCTTATTTTACTACCAATATCTTCCCTGACAAAATGAGTGTTAGGGGACTTAACTTTATGGTTTGATATGAAAAATGGGGTATTTTTATTTTCTAAAATGTAGCCAGCTAATACTTTGCAAAATTATTTTCTTTTATTAATTTACTTATTTATATACCAAACACTGTTCCCCCGAACTCTTCCTCACAGATTCCCTCTCCTGTTCCTTCTCCCTTCTCCTCTGAGAGTGTGGGGCCTCCCTGGGTTATACCTATACCCTGGGACATCAAGTCTTTGCCGGATTAGGTACATCCTCTCCCAGTGAGGCTAGCCAAGGCGGTTGTGAAGACTGAGCTGGCTCACTGCTACGAATGTGCCAGGGGGGCCTCTTTGCAACCCATGTATACCCTTAGATTGGTGGCTCAGACTCTGAGAGTTCCCAGAGATTAAGGTTTGATGACTCTTGGTCTTCCTGTGAAGGTCCCATCTACTTCAAGGCCTTTGATCCTTCCCCCATCTCTTCCATAAGTGTCCCTGACCTCCATTTAATGTTTAGCTATGAGTATCTGCATCTCTTTCAGTCTGCTGCTAGGTAGAGCCTCTCAGAGGACAGCCATGCTAGGCTCCTGACTGTAATCATAACAGAGTATCATTAATAATGTCAGGGACTGGTGCCTGTCTGTGGTATGGGTTTCAAGCTGGGCCTGTTATTGGTGGGCCTTTCCTTTGGGTGCTGAGCCATCTTTGCATTTCTTTTGGACAGGATACATTTTGGGTCGAAAGTTTTGTGGGTGGTTTGGTGTCCTTATCCCCCCCCCCTTGGGCTTCTGCCTGGCTACAGTAAGTGGCCTCTTCAGGTTCCATGTCCCCACAGGAGAATATTTCTACTTACACCCTACATCATGGATGAGGAGATCAAGTCAACCAGACTAATTTACTAAGTACACATGCTTAACTGAGAAGGAAAGAAGACTGTGTTCTTGGTTGTAGTGGAACTCACAGTAGGGCTATGCTCTTGCTTTGTCTCTGAGATACACTAGATATCCTCATTTCACTTAAACAAAGAAAGTCTAAAGATGAAGCTTAATAACAAAATGTGTGGACCATTTCCAACACTGCAATTAGAACTGCAATTAGAGAAGGCAGAGGTGGTTAAATTCTGCAATACCTTCAATTCAAACCATGTTGAACCAAAGTGTAATGATTTGACACTAATCAAGACTTAATCCTTGTCTCAAAAGGAACAAGAACATAAATGCCAGGAGGATGATGGAAGACACAAACCAGACCACATATTTGTTTCAAATACAGCAATATTTCTTAGATTAACTCAGCAGCTCTATGATTCGAAAGCACACACAGGGTTGACTGGAGCAGCTCTGCAGGCACAAGCTATTTTTCCTGTTCGTTGCTGCTGTCTTACAAGCCTAGCAAGCAGAGACTCAGGAGAATAAAGTTCATGGAGGTTAATAATGCTGACCAAGGCCTGAACTTGTGTCTTTCTGGCTACAAACCTCAGATCTTTCCATTAAAGCACAATAAATTATGAAAGCGACAAAATAGGTCACTTGGCCACTTTCAATTCCACACCACAAGGGATTTTTACAATTCCCACTTGACAAATTGTGTGAACTCACTTATTCTAGATTTTGCTACTAGAGCTAAGGAAGCAAAGATCAATGAGATATTCCTGCAGAGAAGAATTTTCAAGTGAACTCTAGAGGGGGAGGGGGAAGGGTCCTTAGTCTGCCTTTCCCAGCTCTCCTGCTCTAGTGCTGAGGACATTTCTATGGCAGGCTCAGTCAAGAATAGCTCTTGACTACAAGAACAGTAGGAGGTAAGGCCTGGTGTTTCCAGTTTTTGGGCTGTGCCATTTATCTGGCTAACCTAATTTTCCTTGCCTATGTTTCAAATGATTCTTGGCATTCTGTACCTAACAAGTAAAACCATCCCCACTTAACCCTATTTCTTAAAGCATCATTCTTCCTTCATTATTGAACATCTCAAAATGGAGTGAAGGTTTTGAAAACGACCTGTTTCATGTCTATTGGGTCGATGACTCTTCCTCTTTTTATACTGCTTTCTCTAAGACATGTCTAACCTTTTGACTTTGGGAGATGACATCATCATGTACAAAATCCACACTCAAGGACTGCACTATCTAGTTCCAAAAATCATAAGAAAACCTTCCCCACAAATAAACGGACCACAATTTATTTTATTTTCACGATTTATGAAATCATAGTTTATGATTTTTTGACTGGTCCACATTTATAACTATTCTTAGGCTGTGTGTAGCCCATGTGATTTGGGTTGGACAGGTTAGCTAGGAGCATACCAATCTAGGAAGATTCTGGGAACCCACAAAATCCTTACTATAAGAAGCTGTAAGTACCATCTTGCCTCTAGTTTCTATTGCTAAGTATCAAATTATCACAGATGTAGGGAATTAAAACAGCACATTTATTATGTCACTTTTTATGTGTTAAAGTTGACACATTTTATCTGGATTCTTTAGCCTGGGTGTCAGAGGCTAAAACCAAGGTATCCTCCCTCTTCTCCTCCATCTAGAGGTTCCACTATGGAAATAAGCTCTTCCAAACCTGCTCAGGCTGCTAGCCTGCCTGATTTCCTTACAGTCATAGGACTTAGGTCCCACCCTACCCATCAGTCAGAGACTACTCTCCACTTCTAGAAGCCACTCTCAGCATCTTCGCAAATTGGCTCTTTTAACTCAGCATTGGGAAACTTTACTCCTATGAAGTGTTTTTCATTACTTCAGTTTCTCTGGTAAACCTTTAGTGGCACATGAGAAATCTCTGTTTCTAAAGACTCATGTAATGACCTACAGAGTCTGTACTTTAAGGATAATTGTGCCATATATAAACCACACATAAGAAATATAAAAATAGAAGCTAATACATGACTGTAGCATATGAGAAGCAGGAAGAAGATGGGCATAGGTGACCATTCTGACAGCTCCATACTTTGACCTAGAGATTGTGGCTCCTATGTCTGTCCTCCAATTAAAACCTTTCGGAGAATGATGCCCAAATTCATTAAGACCAAATTTATGATCCTTGCTACCCAGCAATGGAACCTGAGACTTGGGCAGGTGGCTCCCAATAGAAAGTCATCCTACATAGCAATTCAGTTCTTTTAACCCAGTTCAAACCATTCCCATTTCCCATTTTCATCCTCTTCCCTGTAGTTGCCATGTGTCTCACAGTGGATTCAGCATAAGCAATGACCAGTATACAGGTAGCTAATACAGTATAGTATGACAATGGCTTCAAGCTATAGATAGGATCTTGATATGTTGAGTGTGGAGAGTGTGTTTTTTTTTTCTTGATAAAGTGATGTTTCAGAGTGACAGTTGTCATGGACTTGATAGAGGAGTAGGATTTTGTTAGAGAATAAGACAATCACCTACAGGAAAGTAAGGGAAACTCTAGACTTCAGGAAACGCAAGTGCAAGGTGAGTCTAAAGAGAACAGAGCACTTAGATTTAACCTAAGTGACCAATTAGATCTAGGTCATACATAAGTTTACATAGAATTTAACTCAGGAAAGTGTGGTCATAGAAGGCTCACATACATAGAGGCATTGTTTTGAGATTATCATACTGAAGTCGAGGTGCACTGATCTAAGCAGGTGCAGGTACAACTAAAGAAGGTCCACGAGTAGACTAATAGATAGTAGTGGATGAGGATTGGAGAATAGTGAAAATTCTCCTTTAGAGACAAATTTGGAATGGATGTTGAGACTGTATGTGGATTGGCTTAGAAAATTCTGCTACTTCAGTGCCCAATTTCATGTGCCACTTTATATAAATCATCTTATATTCTTCTCTAAACTTTGCATATGTCTGTCTGCTTTATTTAGTACTGCACAAAAATCTCCATGCTTTCTCTCTGTAGAACTCGGATCTAATACCTTAACAGCCAGTGGTGGCCTTGTCTCGCAAGGCGAGACTTTTATTTTTCCATCATGGATCCAGTATTAATAATTTCTTCCCATTGATAAAAATGTCCCATGTACTGTTTAAGAAGCATTTGTTTATGACTTAGTGACATTTCCTTCATCTGATGTCATGAACATGACATTGGCATCAAAACCTGATCTCTGCTGACAGAAGTCAAAGAATGTTTCTGGATTCTGGAGAACAGAAGAGAGCCATTGAATTCCCTCCATGTTCTATGTCTTCCCATACATTCTATGTGACTCCATATCTATGCAATGTGTGAAAATTTGTCAAGTTGGTCCATACTATGAGTTATGACACAATATAAAAGAAAGAAAGAAAAAGTAACCCCACACCACCTCTCAAATTAACTTATGGATAATTCTCAGAGTTTGAATTGTATGGGATTCAGGTTTGTACAAATGTGTCAGGGTCCTGTGCATAGCTAGTGTCAATAGAACACAAGTTGGATTAGTATGTGTTATATTAAAGTGTTTTTACTTTTTGCACTAGAAAATCAGGCATTTTCAAGACTGTCTACCTTGGCTATTTCTTTCCATTGTAGAATGAAATGACAATGTAAACAAGCATTCTTCTAATATGTATTTCAGGTTCTTTGTATTCCAGCCTCTCAAGTTAATAAAACTACAGTGAAGTCATACTCTTTTTACGTGTGACAAAATATCACTATTAGCTATATCATTATATTAGCTATATCAGAGGAAATTTTTCTGCCTGAAGACTGAAAAACAAATCATTAGAAGAAAAACGGAAAAACGGTAAAGCTGAAATTATGAGCTACTAACATACAGGACAACTTTAAAAGATTTAATAACATTTAGGAAACCAACAAGAGCAGGACTGATGTAAGACAGATTGAATGAATTCATGACCTTCACTCAGTATCTTATTAGAAGCTTGGCCTTGAACTAGATACTAAGTCTCTCTATTCTATTTCAGGTCTACAGAAACTATCTATCTCATAGTATAATCTTGAGGATTAAATGAACTGATATGCATAAATGAGCTGGTTTATGCCACATATTATTTAAGGTTCTTAAATAGACTCATACATGTATTTGGTCAAGAGGTCCAAGTGTATCATCTGGAGGAAGAAGAGTAGCCTCATTTGACAGCTACCTTCTGCTTGTCTTCTTCACAGTGATACGCTGTAAAGAAAGAAGTCACAGGCTTTAATGGTAGAGAAATTGATGGTAGAATTAAAACCCAGGAGATCATTGTAAGGAAGCTAAGGTTTACCCTGAAGGAAATGCGAAGCAATACAGGAGACTTCTGAGTCAGTCAGGAGCTCACAAAGGCTGGGCCCAGTGTTTCTTTGTGAGACTGTAATATATAAAGTAGTGGTCTATTTACTTCAGAAATGTGAGAAGGTGTTAAAGTGAGAGAAGAACAGATCTCCATGGATTTTCTATCTTAGAGGCTTCTGCAAAGTTGGATGGAGCCCAAGTTAAGGAAGGTTCAAGGAGGAGAATAAGTCACCATCCTGACAGGGCTATGGAGCTGTCGACCATAGTCACAGCCCTCCTAAAGGGACTACCCCATAATGTTCTGTTTGATGAGGCACCATAGTTCAGGGCGCCAGTTTTAAGCTAAACCAACTGGCTTTCTGTCCTATATTGATTAGATCAGCTTGTGATGCATGGTTTAGGGAGGTAGGGCCTGGAATTGAAGGGTCACAAATGCCCTTCATCCCCACCAGCAGTGCAGTTTAACTTGGGATGAAAGAAATAGTGTGAGCAGGGACAGTTGATTTTAGAAAGTAGCATGCGTGTCCCTTCATACCCTCTCCTAGTTCGGACACTGCAGTCAGGTATGCTGAGCATGCTGAGCTGCTCTGGACTTGATACTAAGTGGGCAAGGAGCTAGGTCTGTGGCAACTGAGGAGCAGTACAGCTGCATTTCCATGACTGCGTCTGTTAGCAGAACGTTCCTCTGTGTATAAATGTCTTTGCAGCTACGGGGTGGAGGGTGGGGGTAAGGTTCTTCCCACTATATCAGTTTTTTCCCTACATACAGACCAGTAATGATCATGGTGGTAACATTCCCCCCTTTGTGGGCTTTTCTGGAAAATCACGGGAAGGAATGCTCTAAGGAGGAGGTCATGACTTTCAGCAATTCCCAAGGAAAACAGGTGATCTTATCCCATGAATATGCCTCCTGCCTCATATAAAACTGTCTCCAGAATCCACAATGCAGAACCCACTGGACTGCTCCCGCCTTGGGGGGAGCCTGATCTCTCTTTAGAGATCTTTCTTTAAAGTATTTTCTCTACTCTGTTCAACAGACTTCTACTTGAACCGTCTTTATCTCTTAACTAAGTTTTTTTCTTCAAGAGAATAAGACATAAAAGACTCACATAACAGATTTTGGAGCATGGTATTATTTTTTTTTCAGACAAGAAAGGTGTCCCTGTCTTATTTTGTGCTCCTGCAACTCTTTCAGTCACTCTCATCTCCGTTCACTTCCTTCAGAAGGGGAAACTGGAGACTCACCTGTGACTGGATTACAAACCCAACAGAGATGAATATTCCTCTGAGTAGCTCCAAGGCAGGATCTCAGGATAAGTTGCATATTTTCCTTCTATACGGCCTCACCAATCCTTTGATAAATATACTTCAATCAGCTGCCTATGGTAAGTTTTATTAAAATATCAGGAAGCTTACCGGTCAGAATGAAAGTGCAGGATAAAACTGCATGTTTGTGGGTTTTACTAAACCCCACACTGTTGGACTATAATTCCCACTGTTCAACAAATCCAGGCTCACTCATCTCTACTCTATTGTGTAAAGAACACAAAGCGATAGAGGAAAGAATGTTTTCCTTTCTCTCTGTTTAGGCTTTGTGTTTAAAACCAGACGCAGCGTGCAGCTTTTGGTTTCAAAGCCAGGGAATTTGATAGCTACCACATAATCACACTTCACTTCATCTAAAATCTTATCCCTCCAGTTCGGAACAAATGGCTACCCTCTGCACTCAAAGTCTCTATGCTTGTTTTTCCTTTATTTCAAAACCCACACATCATAATAAATACTTTTTAAAAAACGCGGAACCATGATAACGCCTAAGCTCCACTACAGAGAAATGGGCGCCTGCTTTATTCCGCATGGAAGCTGTTGGGGGTGGAGGTGGTAAAAGTTGGCGACGTCGGAGAGACCTCAAAGGCACACTAGTTGTGGAGTATACATGAAAGAACAAAATGAAACCTTCCTGGAGCAAGGGATTATCAGATTTCAGACCCATCACAAGGCATCCACGGAAGGGTCAGCACCTTCCCTTGTTCTGGACAGACAAAGAATGTGTGACAGGCAGATCGATACTGCAGCTAACTAAACAGCTGGCTAATCACAGCCCTGATAGCACACAAAGCTCGGCCTGAAGACAATGGAATAAAAGTGCCTTTTGAGAGATTTCTTTTTCTTTCTTTCTTTCTTTTTTTTTCTTTCTTCTTTTGCCCATTCAGCATCTTGGTGAGTCCCTCTTCCTCTTTTCTTTTCTGTTTTCTGTTTTCACAACCCAACTGGATGAAATTGATGTTGAGTTCAAATGTAAAAGAAGAGAGGACATTCCTCCCAGCTAATGATGAGCCCAAGGTTTTCATTCATTCATTTGGTGTTGGGGGGCAGGGTGGGGGAGGGGGATGGCTAGCTGTGAATGCAAGGTGGTGGAGCAGGTTGAGGAGCATTCTGAAGTGTCAGCCCCCTGGGGATGATGGAAGAGGCCCAAATCAATTGTCATTAACTAATTACTCTTCTCCTTTTGTTGGGGTAAATTGGCTCATCTGATGTGTTTTCTAAGTGGTCAGGTGAATTGCATTAAAAAGGGTAAACAGCACTCTTTTCCTGGACACGGTGGAAAAATCGCAACAGCTTAATTGTTCTGCTGATGAGAGAGGCAGTACTGTGTAGTAATTAAGAGTCAGGGCGGGGAGGTAGGGTATGAATGGAAGTTTCTTCTATCACTTCCTCCTGCTGGGACCTCCAGGGAGGTCCTCACCCTTCACACTTGAGTTGCCTTAACTAAAGAATGAGGATAGTAGTAGGGTTGGCAGGGCAAATTAGAGAGGGTAATAACAGTGTTTCCATCTAATCTGTGAGGGTTACTCCCCAAGACCCCAAGTCCCTCTGGGACTTCGGGGTACTAAGTTTTACACACGGTTTTATTCATATGTGTACATGCTCACCTCGAATGTGATTTTCATCTTATTTCTCCCAGCTCATATGACACCATGGCTTTGAGTTTGGCAGGCCAGGAGGCAGGGTAGTAAAAATAACCCAAATTGCTTTCTCTGATTCCCAGTTTCAGGGAGAGGAGATTCATTCTGACCACCAACTTGAGCAAGCTCAGCATTTTTTCTTTTTCTTTTTCTCAAGTCAAGAATTTTCACATTCTCACTGGAAGCATGATACCACTTTTTTCTTTCTCATATCCAATGTACTAACGTGACCAGCCTTGCACACTGGGGCTACTGTTAGGTAAAATCTAGATTATGTAAGCACCAGCACTGTAGTACCATGACAGCCCGTCTAATAACTAAGCAGGTTGCTATGTTATTGACAGACCAGCAGCTAGATAGTATAAACCATGTACACTAGTACATAGACAGGCACAACTCAAGTCCTGAACAATACAGAGTGGGGTGTTGTGTAATTTAAACCTTATGAATTAGTTGTTTCTGAAATTATTTAATACTTTGAAACCAACCTTGATCATGGGTAGCTAATCACAAAGAGCAAACCAAGAAGCGATTACTGCACAGATTTTATAATATAAAATAAAGAAATCAACCTTGTAGTGTTCAAGGTTTGGTGACAGGCATATAATGAGGTAATGCCTTATTGTTTTGATGCCCTCCCTCCATTATCCCTTTTAGTGGGGAAACTTTCCCTGCTGGTCTTGGATAAGAAATGCCCAAAAGGAAAATCTGATCATGATTGGGAAGAGAAAGGAATAGCTCCATTTCATGAGTATGCCACTCCTCTTATAACTATTCATATGAACAGACAAAAGAGAGGCACACACAACCAGGAGTATTCTTTACTCTACAATATGCAGAGTCTCCAAAACCTCTCATTCATTCAGTGACATCAAGAATTCTGGCATCTTTCCTGATGAGCTTTATGGCTAGGAAACACTCCACTGTCCATAACGTTTATTCATTGTCACAAAATTCAGTGAGGGCAAACCTTTGTAATTCTATTACAGAAAGAGGAGAGACAAGAAGCTGAGAGGGATCTTACTGAACCATGAAGTCAGTAATATATTGCAGTTCCATTCCAGTCAGAGTCTTTAATCAGATCTGTTTAATTTGCTTCACTGTTTCTTTGCTGTGTCATGTTGGACAATTTGCTTCACTTTTCTGAACTTCAATCTCTTCCTCCATCAAACCAGTATATAACTATGACTACCTGGGAGAGCTGTGGTAAGGATTATTAAACAAATGAAATAAAAGGCTTAGCAGAAACTTTAGTTGTAGCATGCATTCAGGGACTTGGATTCTCTACTTGTATTGTTATTATATTTGCAGTTATGATTCTTCCTATTTTAATCATTATTTAAAATGTAAAGTTCTTAATGGGGGTACTATATTATCATTATTATCATCATTATTGTAGTCATTCTATTAAGGATGAAAATGTTGACATGTTGCTCTGTTTTTCAGCTCCCTCTAAATCAGTAACCTGAACTCCAGGCATAGTACGCCAACCAATGAAGTTTCTCTGTCTACAGAGCCAAACTTAAAACAACCCCTCTCACCATCACTGTCTCCCAAGATGCTGTTTTCATTTTTGTTCTCCTGGAAAATCTGTCTCAATGAGCATAATTTGGGCAACACTCAAATACAGAAAGTCTACTTTGCGTGCGCTAAGAACTTTATCAGAAAAGGGGACTGACATGATGAACCAGACACAGAGGCTCTTTTCCCAAAGGATCTAATGCTGCTGTGGAGACAGACATAGCAGACACAACCAGGTGCCATGGAAACGCTGAGAAGAGTCACATAGAACCTAGGAGTGCCTTCCCTTCCCTGATCATGTCCCACTGGGATGGACAGTGACAGAAGAGTGAGGGATAAGCAGACGGAATGCAGGCATGTCCCCTGTGGTGTGATGGTCTTGCAGGTTTTAGGAACAGAGGATTACAAAGGCACATCGAGCTGGGGTGTATGGGGGCAGTGGGAGTGGTTATTTGCTGAGTTCAGTTCCCTCTGTCTATCTGGCCTTTGTCAAAGGATGCTAGTTGGAAGCCTATAGAGAAAAGTGGAGGAAACAAGATTAACAGTTTGAACAGACCAAGGATGAGACTAGGTAAGTAGTGACTTAGCAAGCTACCCTATTTTCTACTTAGTAGTCCAAACTAAAACTTTTGAAAAGAAGCTGTGTCAGCAGAGGGTAATTGGTCAGAAAGAATTTCAGTACTATGGAGAGGTTGGAACATTACATATCTGAGGCTAGTTACCTTATCTTGGGCTAGCTTAAGCTGCAGAATCACTATTCCTCCCCCTCCCCCATGTCAGAACTAATCTCCTATGCCTGATAAGTTAAAACATTTTGGATTTTGTTAACTTAGTGAACAGCATTTCCCACCAACTCCAAAACTAAGAAGGTCATAAATAGCATCTTAGGCCTACAGAAAACATTTTCCCACCTTGATGCAACTGCTTCTTTAATATACCTACCAATGTATTTGAAATGTGCATTGATTTATGGCTTTCTTTGTTCTGTAAACTCATAAAGCTTTCGCTGTAAACCACTTCTCTCTTAACATGGAATACGGAGTAAACTAAATCTGTGCTCCTGGACTATTGTCACTCAAGATGGCCCCAGAACAAACTATTTCATTTTTCCCTTTAAGGTGAGAGCTGTATTTTTTGTAACACCAGTGTTCTACTTTGGAGGCATTAATTCAACTGCTCTGAGTCCCACAAAACTGACTACTGTCAGTGGGTTTGTTACAAATAAAGTCTGGCTTCAAATGCTGGCTCTCTTTCCTGTGCACCTCTTTGCATGCATGCACATAGGCATGTAAGTGAATACAGCTCTATACATCCATTCAAGCATACACATAGGCATTCACACACACACACATAAAGCTCTATACATCTGTGCATGTATATATTACACATACATTATACATTTAAACATTATACATATATATAGGAATTCACAATAATAGTGCGATGTACTTTTACAAGATTTACATACTATAGATAGATAGATAGGTAGATAGATAGGTAGGTGGATAGATAGACAGAGAGAGTGAGAGATACAAAATGAAGGTAGCTTGGAGACAAAGATGTTCCCACCCAAGAAGAGCAGGATGGGAAGGTCCTCTCCCCACCCTGTGTATGAAGACATGTGCCAGCTTGTCTTCCCTCTGACTGCCTATCTCTCCTATTGGTGAGCTCCACACTATTGCACATGCCGACCCCATGGCTGAAAAGCCTTCACACCCACATGATTATCACAAGGTCAGCACCTCCCTGGTTATTGCTAAGCATCTTTTCAGATCTGCTCTCCCCCAGCCTGCACCACAAACCTATGCTCTGCACCTGCTCTACTGTCACCAGACACCTTCTCTTCCAACATTCCCAGGCAGGACTCTGGGGTCCTAGGAGGCAGGGACTTTCACATCTGCATCTGTGGCCTGGAAAAGACTTGAGAACAAATGAGGTGGAGAGAGAAAGGGATAGAGAAAGCGAGGAGGTGATAAGAGAAAGGGAGACACAAGGGAGAGAAGAAGAAACTGTGCCTTATGAGATCCTGCTCAATTTATGCAGCACAACTTAGGCATCTATAGTCAAACCCAGAATTATTCAAATTCAGAGTGGCTGCAATGTGGCAGCCAGCCTCCTTTATCTAGGAAGAAAGGAAGGAGTACCAGACAGAGGTAATGTTTGGTTTACTTTTCAACCTTAGGCAGTGTAGGATCCTAGGTGTGCTTCTTGCCCAAACCAGCAGGTCCCTGTCGAAATGGCCCTGTTTTGCAAAGAGCATTTGAAGAAGGGCAAAGAGTCAGAGCTGTAAGACAGGTCTTGTGCTCGTCCTCACTATGTACATGTGAAGAACTGGTTCTCATGAAAACTAGGAAGAGCATCACCCCACTTTGTGAGGGGCTGGCAGCAAGGGGACCCAGCCAGCTCCTCCTGAGATTGAGAGAATATGACTTTCAGAGACTGTTACTATTATTAGCTTTGTTTCTTTCTATTATATACTTCTAAGGTAATAAAACATCATAAGTGATCTCGGGACCAAAATAAAAAATAAAAATAAAAACACTTTTGAAAGATTTAACTTTCATTTGTGGCAAAATACACATGCCATAATACATATAGCATAATGCACATACTGTACACATACCATGTGGTCTGACTCTTGCAATCATCATGGAGCGTGGGGGTTCAGTGGTGCTAAGCATTAATACAATGTGGTGTAGCCAGTCACCACACCCCCATGCCATTGCCTCTCTGTAGCTTCTGAGTCACAGATCCAGGAAAGTCCCCATACAAAGTGGGTGGTCCTTATTCTCGCCATGCCCATCTCTTGCCTTCTAACTTGTGATCTCAGTGCTGATGATGACTGGGGAGCAGACAGTTCACATAGCTGCTTACAGCCCATCAACTATTTTGAAGATGATTTGACTTTAGATCCTATCTTCTGTGCAGTCCAAACATTTAAAATACCATCACATCTCTGCTTTCCTGGCACTGTTGGTTTCTGCACCCTACAGCTCCCCAAATCTCTGTGTCTGCAGGGGTTCCTCACACACCCCAGGCTCGATGCCATGGTGTGCATGTTTCCGTGACGCAGTGATGGGAAGAATGCGGTGTGGTTTGCCTTTTATTTGGAGAGGGCAATTTTACATGGCATTCATCTTTCTCCTGATTATGTATCTTGTTTCCTGTGATCATTTTTCATGGAGATGAAGAAAGTCTGCTACAGTTCTGTAATCTAGTTTACTTAGGTTTTTTTCCCCTTTCTTTCTTTTATGTTTTGATTTTAGACCAGAGTCATACAGTGTAGCAGAAAAAAAAATTGCAAGCTTCACTAGTACAAGGGACAAAGTGGAAATAAGGGACAGTAGACAGCATCACCAGTGGACTGCATTAGTGGAACTTTCTCCATGTCCTACAGCCTGGGCTTGGAGCTTTGTCTGCAAATAGTGCTTAATAACTGAGTGTTAGCATTAGTTATTTTTGAATAGGTCCTAAGTCTGTACTCAAAACACCACACGCTTCAGACAGCTACCAAACCCCAGGTGCATTCTAGGCCCCAGGATGCCACATGGTGTGACTGGGTTCTCTGGGAGTATATTCCAGTCTGGGCTATACTCCTTTCTGCCATCCCACTCCATTGACAGACAGAAAGGCTGTTATTCTAAAAATTTAAGGTGGGGCACAATCGCATAATTTAGGATAGCTGAATTTTCCCCCTACATGCCGAGCAGGATTTGTACAGTCATTTTACCCAACATTCCTCGGTAAAACACAGAAATGAGAAGGCCTGCAGTGTTATAGGTAAAGGCTGCAGATGGCTGGAGTGCATTCTTATCTGTGATTTACTATCTCTGAACGATGTTGGTGGTATCTGAGCTTCATGCAGAGGCTACAGCCCTGAGGAATGAGGCTAGGAACCTTGCCTTTGCAGCCTGCCCCATGGTCTGCCAGGGAACAGGACTTGCAGACAAAACCAAAAAAAAAAAAAAAAAAAAAAAAAAGGTAGGCAAAGGAGGTAGCTGCTACCAACAGCTGATCCTAGGAACTCAGCTCCCTTGTTTGGGTATTGAATTGTATTTGGAAGTTTCCACACTGAATCATCTCCTTTGCCCACAAAGGATGAAACCAGGGTCCCAAGGATATCAGCTTCAGACCTGGCAGATGCATCTTTCATCTACTCCCGACATCAGTGCTCTGTGCTTGAACCAGGGAATCCCTCATGCGTTTCCCCCAAGTGGAATGAATAACACTTCCCATCTGCTTCCCTCCTCTGTGCTATGTAGGGTTAGGTTTTCTGTTCGGTTTAACTTTGTGAAGTCTTAGGAAATAGGAGCGAGATGATGTGTATACATATGTGATCTCCTATCAGTATGCTACCCAGAGCTCAGGAGGAGTTGATGGAACAAATGGATGGATGGATAGATGTATGTATGTATGGATGGATGGATAGATGAATGGATGAACAGATTAGGGAGCAATGTATGTGACTGGTGTCTCCAGCCCATAAAGGTGAGGTCTCCGCCTTTAGGTAAAGATGCGAAGTAAAGAAAGAACAACCTGATACTTCCACAAGCACATATTTATACACACAATTCCAAACAGGTGCCACAGGAGAAGCATGGAAAGGTACGGTGGCTAAGTGAAGGGGTGTGTAATTAGACACGGCCTGGGATGCAGACAGAAAGTGATTGGCTCTTCCCGCAGGCTTTGTAGTTATATAATAAGGAGATTAACATCCACATGGCACATAATCCCAACCCAGTGTCCTATTTGTGTAAGCAATAGATAAGCATGGATGTGTGGGAAATGGAAAATAAAATCTTGACACTAACATAAAACTAGCAGAATTCCAGCAATTTATACCAATCGGGGTCCTATTGGGAGAGCAGGAACCCCTTCCAGTCTTAAAGACAGTGGGGATTTAATTTAAGAGAGAATTTGTACATGGTGGTAAGCTGAAGAGCTAGTGAGACACTGGGGTCTGACCCAAGGTCGGGAACAGTACAGAAACAGTAAGGCAATGGAAGTATTATCTGAGCTAGGAGCTGAGGGCAGGGACATTCATTTTTGGCTTTCTTCTCCTAATCTCACAGAAAACCCTCCTATTAGAGGACAACCAGACACTCAGCCTTCACAACTCTTACTTCTGTAAGGCCCCTCTACTACACAACTTACCTTAAAAATGGAAGAAGGGAAGCTCGGGTGCTCCTGAATGTAACAAACCCTAATATGTGATATCTAAAAGCCACAGCACGAGGGGACTGCACCTTATTTTGGTTCTTAGTTGCGATGTACACAAAAGTTCTGAGAGACTGTACAGGAAAAGTGAAGGGTAGAATTCAGAAATATCCAATTGCCCCATGAGGAAAGTATATGCATGTTGCTAATATTTGAAAAAGAGTTATTAACACAATTGAGACTCAAGTTGAGAGTGAGATAATTTAGATTAAATGATAATTCAGTAATAATAACTAATTCTGAGTTCTCACAAAAGGCCTTTTCTTTGAAAAGAACCATACTAAACCAGACAAACAGCAAATCTAAGTCACTTAATTCCAAATACAGAGCCAGAAAGGAACATATCATCGCCTCTGTTTAAATGTAATAAAGTTCAGTGGTTTGTGGCAGGTCATGGAACTAATGAGGAAGAGACAGATTTAAATCTTGTATCCATTGGGACATGGGTACAAAGGAACATCTGTGTTCTGTATATCTCATCTGGCACATTGCCTCTCCTTTCCTAACCACAAGGGCAGGACGGTGGGGATCAGGTGCCCCACAGTAGATAGGAGTCTACTTTTCACCAATGTGACATCAATTTTCCAGACTCTAGTATTAGGGCACCAATCAAAATCTCTCTGTTCCCTGTGTCGATAAGCAACAGCAATGGCCTCTGTGAGCCAGTCAGCTGGCATTCTTCCCATTCTTTCCAACGCAAGAGACAGAAGTTTGATCCCAGGGAACATGGCAAAGGGAAATGTGCTGAAACCAAATGGAAGAGAATTGGATATAATTATCCTTCAAATGATGCCAGGGCTCTGAGCTGCTACATGACTAGAATGCCCTGGGGGATGGTAAAGAAGAAAAGCCCCATTGCCTTTGGCTCCTCTGAGTAAGTGCTGTGTAAACATAAAGTACCCAGATGATGGTTATGACAGTGTCCCATCAGCTAAAGATTAGTGAACACTCTCTGGAGTTGGTTGTCAGTGTCCATCGCAGAGACAGATGCAGATGGTACCAGCAACCCTCAGTACACATCATGTTCAATATCTCCTTGGAGTCTCAAATTGTTATACAGAAGAGGCAGAATTACCATTGTTAGCCATGTGTTCTAAGTAAGGAAACTGAAGCCCTGAAAATTACCTGAGTGATTAGGAGAGTTGTGGCTTGCACTCTAATTTGAGGAGAAAGATTTAGACCCTTATATCCATACACGTAAAAAGTAAGGGAGTTCAAATGACAGATTTTCAGGCATCCTTTTTTTTTTAAGTATCCTACAGATGAATCAATGTTGCTGTAGCAGTAATGTCTGTGTTAACTTCAGAAGGTAAGATTATCCCCAGAGAAGAACCATTCATTCACAATGGCCACAGGAATGGAAAGGTAGAACGCAACAAAGTCACCAACATTCTTCATAATATCAAGGAATTCAGTTGCCTGATCTCTCAGTGTCATTTGCAATGTAAGTGGGGACTCTTGAAAAAAATAGGAGCCATCTTTGTAAGCCCTTTTTGCAACCCTGGTTCTTTCACTGTCCTGAAGCCTTTGGAGAGGTCTCCAACAGAGGGCCCTGAGCTTCAGAAGAGGGGTTCTCTAGCATAGGCCAGTCAGTAAACACTTGATGCAGTGATGCTCCAAGGTACCGTGAAAGGTTGAGTTCACCATGGGTACTGGGGATGTTTTAGTTTCCCATGGCCATTTCTCAGATCTAATTCCCTTCAGCTCAGCAAGCATTCTACATATATTTCTCAGGAAACTTCAAAGCAAAGAAATCAAGGGATTTTCAGTTAACCAAGGAGTTCTTGGAAGAGCCAGATTTAAAGGTAAGTTTCCTCATTCTCAGGCTGACTGGCTGCTTAGCGTGTGCCCACATAGCACTAGTTCTCCATGGTGGTTAAGTAGCAGGCAGAGCCTTTACTTATCTTACTTTTATTGCTGTCAATCCTAATTGTAAGTGTGTCTAGCAGAGATCTGTCATAGTTCATGTACAAGGTGGAATAACCAAGAATGCCCTATATTGCAACCATTGAAACTTTGTGTAAAAAATTGGTAGACTAAATTTATCACAGTTGCCTAGAGTTTCATGATCCACAGTGAAATCACACCTTCATTTGACATGGCTGAATACAAATAAAAGGTATTTAAGTCTGATCAAGATTATTCTACTTGATCCTAATGTTGTAAAAGTCAGCTCCTTTCTTTTTGGGACCCCAGTAGAGGGATTTCAGAGGCATTGGTAGGGTCTCTGATTGTGATCACATATTACACAGTCTGTGTTGCTTGTTCCCTTGTGGGTTTTTTGTCAGGACATGTAAGTCTTTCAATAAAAGTTATGGAATTATTACATTTATTTTTCATGTGAGAGAGCTGGGATATAGAAATGATATAGGACATAGAAATGTACCTAAGGTTGTTCAGCTCATTAAGCACCTACAGTTCAGTTGCAATTCATTTCAAATTTGTGCAATTGCAAATGCCATGTTCTTTTCTCTACACTCACTGTCAAGGAAGGGAAGTTGGAAAAGAAAAATACTAAAGAGGTGGAGTCTTGGAATCAGTGGCCAAAGGTCCTTCAATTCTAGGAGTTGTCAGGGAAACATGGAGATACTGAGCAGGAGGAAGGTTGCTGATCAGGATCTAGCAGTCCCAAGTCCAAGCCCTGCTGTTCTTATGTCATGAAATCAATTCAATAGAAGCCATAATGAGATGCAACACCAGATCATCTAATTGTAGAAGTTAAGGTTTCCATTGCTAGACTGAGTTCTAAAGTGGTCCTGAACAATGGGACCTTTTCTGCTTTGTTGGGACAGTGGCCTAGCAGATTCAATAAAAATCTAGCATTATTTCATAACACTGAATGCTCACAATTTAATGTATAACTAATGTAGAAGACAAATACTTGCATATATATATAGTTTGAATTAGGTTTAAGATGTTTGCCGTAGTGCTCATTATATTATCAATTTGTTGAACACAATCCATCAATCTTCAGATGAAGGACAGATAAAATGTAGTAGAGACATGTATGTTATAATGAGGTTTTAGTTGATTACAGCCTACATGCAGAGCACTGGCCCTGTATGACTATATTACCTAGTAACATCACAGTCATCTTAGTTTGTGAAAATACATGTTTTCACAAGAACAGAATTACCAAGCAACACATTGCACAGAATGTATAAATATTGATAAGTAATGCTTGAATAGTAGAATATGACAGACAAATGAATAATTTATGGTTATACACTACAATATAGTATTTTTGAAATATAATGTTCTTAAACATAGTCTCCAAAAAGTATACAATACATGACATCTTTTGCTATAAAATTAAAACCAAATGAATCAAATGTGTATTTATATGTATATATACATCTCATGAAAGCTGAATTCCTTGGGAATGATGTCATGGATGTCAAGATATTATCTAGGGTCAGTGAGGCAAGCAGACAGGGGAAGTGAGGACCATGTTGTAGACTTCATAGAATGCTGAGGTATTGGCCTGAAGATAGCTATGCCTCAATATATTTATAGACTTAGGAAGCCTACTGACTGTAGCCAAATTACCTGTGGACTTAGAAAATGAATTGATCTACCCAATGAAATTAGAGTAAATGTGCTGAGTGTTGGCTTAAAATCTTCTTACACTTTAAACTTATCCTCTCATATTTTTCTGCATAATATTGCTACCACTGGTATGTAAATACAGTTGAGTCATGGTAGATAAGACCAAGTTGCCCAGTCACTCAGATATGGACCATAATAACCAACAGTCAACCCTCATCTCCAGAGGACTCTGAATGACACTTTCATAGGCCATCTGGGCAACTAACCAAGTTAGCCAAGGTGAATTACTGACCCATGGCATTTTGGATAGAAATTAGTGAAAACTATTAATTTAAGCCATTGAGTCTGGGAATAATTATATAAAAGTCAACTAATTATGTTTATATAGTTCAATAATTAATTTTAGAATGCACAAAGACACAAATGAGGATCTCATATGAAGCATGAAGAGAATATAAATTTGAACCAAATATTACTCAATTCTATACACCTGAGCTTCCCTTAAACATAAACAATAGCTAAGTCTCAGGAATGTCTTGTACGGTCAAGTGCTGCACAAGCATGAAGACCTCAGTTTGATCCCCATCATTCACAGAAAAAGCCAGTCACGGTTACATTCATGTCTATAGTTCACGTAATGGGGAAGGAAAGAGAGGCGTGTCCCTGCTAGCCTGCTGACTAGCCAACCTAGCTTAATCAGGGAGCTCAAGGCTCTAGTGAGAGATCCTGTCTCAAAAGAATAAATAAATGAGAAAGGATCATGGCTGTTGAAGAACAATGGAACAATGCTCCAAGTTGACCTTTGGCATCCATGAACTTGAACACATAAATATGTACACTTGCATCCGGACATGCACCATATCTACATGTGTGAATCTACATGTACTCATACATACAAAGTAAACAGATAGAATTAACAGTAGCAGCAAAATTTAAACCCCAACTCTTACACGGATGGTTATAGCATTCTATAACAATCTTCCAATGCACAATTCTTTGCTCCTCTGGCAACCTCAGTTAAATTCACAACTAGATCCTCACAGATGATTCATAAGAATAAGGGATATATATAGTTTCTGAGTGATTGTAATAAAGACTATTGTTATGGACTTTTATCTCCCTACCCATTCTACTCTTTAAAAATGACAAATAGCTAGAAATACTTCAGACACTAATTTGGGGGATGGGATACCTTCCCTACTAGTGAAGCCCCCTGGAGGGCTGGTGTATGCAGAGCCTAGGCTCTTGATTTGCTACATGTGAAGGAAATCAATTCAAATTTGGCTGAAACACTACAATTTGAGCATCTTCATTATAGTCCACTACAGCTCCACTAATAAGCTCTTCTACAGCGGTCTCCATGGTACACTGATATTTATACGAACTTCTTTTTTCAAGATCCCAGTGCCTTCAATGTTTTAGAATATTGTAACAACTTTAAAACAATCTAAAATAGACAAAATATATACATTTCAAGTCAATCAAATAATTTGTAATTTATTCTTCCATTCTTTATAGGGATAAAATTATATGCAGTTGGTGCAATTGAACTCAATATAACTCTATACTAAACTTAACTAGAGATCTATTGTAAAAACTCTCTTCAGGTTAACACAGAATCTATGTAATAGTCTGCCCATCTCTGCATTGCACGTTATTTTTAAATACTTTGAAGAGGTTGTGAGGTTTTTTTGTTTGTTTGTTTGCTTGTTTGTTTGTGTGGTTTTTGAGACAGGGTTTCTCTATGCAGCTCTGTCTGTTCTGGATTTCACTGTGTAAATCAGGCTGGCCCGAAACTTGGAGATCCAGCTACTTTTGACTTCGAACACCATGATTAAAGGCATAGGCCATAACACTGAGCTTCATGAGAATATTTTTAAACTTTCACTGTTTGACAAAAATAAAAAGACAGAGAGAGAAAAAGAAAGAAAAAAGGAAAAGGAAAAGAAAGGAAAGAAGAAAGAGAAAAGTAGGAAGGAAAGCAGGAAGGAAGGAAAGAAAGAAACAAGGAAGGAAGAAAAGAAAGAAGGAAGGAAGAAAGGAAGGAAGGAAGAAGTGTTTTTACACTCATTTCTTTACACTCCTATCTACACTACTTTCCTAAGATATTTTTCAGGAGAAGGATTTCTGGGAGAGAGAGTACTGAACACAGGCAAAATATATGTTATCTGGTGAGATGTTTTCTATTTCCATGAAGATGAAATCTAGATCTGATGACATGGTGTATTTTAACAGAGCTACTCTTTATTCAGACCTGGGAAATATTTCTGTTCCCATTTCCTGTTCCCTAGCTTAGTTTATATTTTAGCTTTACTGATTATAAATTTTTAATGAAGGCACCAATTTATTTGAAAATTTTATCCATTACTTATTACTCTTTTTGTCTTTATTTATACTTGCTTATTTCTTTTTATAGAACACACACACACACACACACACACACACACACACACACACACACACACACACCTATCTTCTAGAGCAACCTGGAGTTTTTCCTGTCCTTGTGAAGCTAGCACACATCATCTTCCAGGGTGAGAATAGCTGTGTTTGCCTGAAGCCTGTTTTCATGTGACTTATCTCTACTTCTATAGTGAGTTTTACCTACTTTTATCTTGTTGCTTATCACACCACACTACACTAGTTATTATGTTTACTTATTAGTTTTCTTCTGATAGATCATGTCTTCTTATTATAGACAATCTGATAGTGAGGCAAGAATGTTTTTCTCTCAGAGTGCTCCATTTCATAATGGGTGGTGCTCAGCAGGTATTTATGAGTTTTCGCACATCCATGTTTTTCCTAGGTACCCCACCCCTGTTTTCCTTGTGCATTCTAGGTGCTGTTTTAGTCTTTTATTCTGGACATCTGGCACTGGAGCAAATCTAGAGTTGCAGAAGCAACTACTTGGAGATTTCTTGTGAGAATTGAAATCTTAAAGTTTGAAGGTCATCATGAACTTGGCACTAAAATTCCAAGAACTAGGCACTCTTGATGTTATTGAAAAAGATGAAGTCTCATGAATGTGCAAAAGCTCTAAATGAGTAAAAACCAGGACAGAATACTGAATATTATTGTTAGGAGGGGTTTGTGCACATCAATGGCAGCAAGAACATGGGACATTCATGGATTTTGGAGGACCAGTATCTGCACTGTGCTGCACTCCTCCTCCTCTCTCTCATCTAACATAACAATCTGGCTGAAGGAACAGGCCGCAACCTAATGTAAGAAAGATGGTTCAGGTTACAAACTAGCAAGGCTAAGAAGAACTTTTGACACACGACACTGCCTTATAGATGAAGAAATGGAATCCCAGAGAAGCTTAGAGATTTTTCCCAAAGGCGCACAGTAAGAAACAGAAGCAGAGGATGAAGACATTGCTCAGGTGTTGAGAGTACTGGTTCTTGTAGAGGATCTGGGTTATTTTCTCAGCACCCACATAGTGACTTACAACTAACTGAGTTTCAAAGAATCTGATGTCTTTTTCTGACCTCCACAGGTATTTGTATGCATGCAGACAATGAGCTCATATGTGCAAAGAAAAATAAAGGAAATCTTTAAAAATCAAAAATCAGAACAAAGCAAAACTAAATACTAGATATTGTTTTAGCCTCTTGTTGCAACACACTTCACTTTCTGACACACAATCTATAACTTTTCCCATTTCCTTCTTTAAAAAGACCAACTTAAAACATATTTGAAAGCACACAAACTATTTCTTCCACAATTATTTTATTAGAATGAAATAATAGCTGTAGAAAAACAATAATTTTTCAGGTTAATAATACACACATCAGTATCAAAAATACATCAGAGATTCCAGCAAGTATTTAAAAAAGAATTGAACTTACTGAAATCTGTTTTGCTTGTAAAGTTGTTAAGACAATCTTTTGGAGTTCTGTTTGATAATCCACAGTAGTCAAAAATGGCTGTTCAATATATTTCCCAACTGCTTACCACATGTTGGCTATTGTCTGAGATTATGTCGATACTAAGAAAAACAGCTTAGAGCATGCCTTTGCCTCCAGTCCCAGCAGATTGAGTATTTCAGTTATTATATTAGGAGTGTTTATGAAGACTGTGTTAGAATGCCTTGGATTGTAATGAGACTTGTAATAACTATAACCTTGAAGGGAAAGCAAATACATAGTATATATAAATGAGTAAACTCAGAATTCAGTCATTGACCTTGAGTAAATTTTATTTCTTACCTATTACTTGTATGGAATTACTGACTTTAGAGCATTAGAATTGGTAGGGAATCTTGGGACGATCTCACTGAGCATTCATATAACAAATGAAGGTAACAACTTTCCATAATACTAACTTGTTTAAGATACCAAATACTTTTTGTTGTAAAAGTCAAGATTGGGTCCCAGGCCAATTCTCCCTAATTCTATTCCCATCACAGTAAACTAGTCCCAGGGTATGAAGTGTCAAAAAGTGTGTCCCTTTGTCATTTATATTTCTGCAAATCTTTTCCTCTAAGTGAGCAGAACCTGTGAACTGATTCTAGCTAATAAATTATGACAAAAGTTGTGGAATAGTGCCCCTCTGCTTCAGTTAGAAGACATTAGAATGCTATTGTAGACAATTTGTGTTTCTGCTGATAGTTGCATGAGATCGAAGCAGATTCCTTCCTACTCAAGTATCTACAAACAACTTCTTAGCTTGAATCTTTGTAACTCTACACAGAAAATACAGATGAATTTGTATAGAGTGGCTAGCTCCATGGAAACTGTGAGAAAATAAATGTCTCATGTTCTAAGATAGGAGATGTATGGAAATTTGTTATTCAGCCTAGAGATAAATAAATCTCCAATATAATTTATGAGATTTTAATGAATCAGGACATGAAATTGTGATCTTTTTTTCTAAATGATACTAATTTTAGTCCTACATTAAAGACGATATGCACAAATTATGTTGTGCAGGTATACTGAGAACTTCAGCTTAATATGGAGAAATGAAAGACATCAAGCCCAAATAAGTTTGGAGTCATACTCTTTCTGAGCCTGTTTGCTGGTCTTCAGTTCCAAATTAATAGAGACTTATACTTGAATTAGGAATTGCAGGTTCACTTTTTGCACACATAGGGAGCTTTCATAAGGAGACAGAAAGGTCAAATAGTAAAACAGTCTCTCTATCTGCAAGCAAGGAGAAGCAAGGAGGTAGGGTTAAGTTGGTAAGAACTGAAATAATTTAACATAATTTAGGCTTTATTGCCAATGTATCAGAGGCTATAAAAAGGCCATGAAGATATGTAGCATTTTCTGAATGAGGCTATTACACTGACAATACTAAAACCTATGACTTGCTGTCTGCCAAAATATGGCAAAACGTTGAGCGTTTCTATTCTAAGGAGACACACGGCACTCTTTGTTGGCACATATTTCATATGGGTTTCATCTTGTATGTCAACTGGAATTCACTAATACTGGCAACTGGCAGTAAGGGAGGCTTCACAATGAACTATACTATAGCCAGCAGCAAAATCTTCCAAAATCAGCAGCAAAAGGCGTTAGTGTATGGAGTTATTGGCTCTGTGTTAAATGATAGGCAGCTTGATTTTTGAGAACTGCTTTTACTTGGCGATTTGGGACATGCCATCTACCATCTCTGATGACTTTTTCAAGCAGTTGTCATAGTAAGTAGTTCTAAGAACCACTGATAATCTATTTTGTAAAACTCAGAAAGCTGTTAGTCCTTTATTAGATATTCTAAAAAGGTTTTACCCACAATTACTGATTTTGGAAGCAATCAACATATAATTTTGCAGGTGAACAAACACAATAAGGGTTGGACATCTAGACTGTTAATATCACTGGTAGATCATAAATACCATTAGGAGGTAAAATTAAAGGTGTTATCAAAGGAAAAACATTGGGGGGTTCAAATATATATATATATATATATATATATTTGAAGTAAAAGTATAACCTGAGCAAGTTTCAAACTACATGGTTCTACCTATAAGATGATCTTAAGGACATTAGTCATGCCTGTGGCTATCAGGATAGAGAGTAGGACGGATAGAAAAGGTAACTATTCAACATAACAATACAGTGGTGGAATATGTCATTATGCAGTTGCCAAAATCCATAGAACAGATGAAAACAAGAACAAATTTTTCTATAAACTAGTAAGCATGCAATTATGATATATCAGTGTACTTTTATTAGTGATATAAAAAAGTCCCTCCATTGTGATGTACGATGTATGCAGCGAGGGAGGTTGCAGAGAGAGCAGGACATGGGTGTTATATGAGAAATGCTATATTGTCTCTCTAGTTTGGCTGTTTCCTTACTAGTCCTCTAAAATAGTTAGGTTTTTAAAAGAGAATTTATTTTTAAAATTTCAAATAAGCCACGAAAGTGTCTGAAGACATTGGTATGCTTTAGTGATGAAATGTAAAAAATGAATCTCGACAGACATGATCTGCAGGTAGCAGTGAAATATAGGTAAATAAATTTAGTGACTAGATTCGTGTGAAGGATCACTAGCAAAAACAAAACAAACAAATACACAAACAAACAGAAAACAAAAAGGTGTGGGAGGGGGAATGAGATCAAAAACAAAGAAATTTGTGTATTAAAAGACAGCCAAATTCCTGTATTAGGAAAAGACAGACAAAGTCAGGTATCAGAAATGGGCTGTAGTCTGAATGGTTATAAGTCATGTTAGAGGTAACACCTCTGAGAGCACCTCGGTGGAATGAGATTTGGAGTGCTTAGGGTGGCATGTGGATAGATGACTCTTTTATTACCACATGTCTTCCACAAGCACACCCATTGTATAAGCCTCTTATTTAATTCCAAAGGTGGCATGCACGATGCCAAGTGGCTGATGCTCAAAATGAATGAAAGAACGGGGGCATCTAGTCATAAGAACATTCAATGAGGAAGTCGAGGCTCCTCTGCTCCTGCTAAAAGGAAGAACAGCTCAGGAAGAGAACTCCTGAAGTGCAGAAGGAGGTACCCAGCTCGGAATGAAAAGCATGAGCAGAGCTAAGATCAGAAACAAGGTGCATGATGGTCAGGGCTCTAATTATGAATGGACCACTGCAGAGAGTGTAACCACGTGCTGGCTACCATCTTCAGACTGGGAAGAGACTCAGACAGTACTGAATAAGACTCTTTGATGGAAGCATAATAACAATCTACTTGTTCCTGCTTTCTAGAAACCAAAGAAGTACACTTTGTTTCACTGTATCCTGGGTACACCATGGCAGAAAACTAGGGACATAGTTTCGTAACATACAGATGCATTTGATTTTGTAAAGTGTGACAGTCTACCTATGCTGAGTCAACTCACAATTTTCCTTACTTCTAGGCTTTCCCTGAATACCTGACTAGTGAGCTTTAACAATCTCATTGTCTAATGGTTTTAACCAGTGGACTCAAGTTTAAGTTGTGCTACTTATTAATATGTTTTAGATTTTAAAATGGCACTTGTTTATTAAGTTACTTCCTAGCATAATAATGTCGGCTTCAATTCTACTCAGCAATGTTGATGAGTATCCTTGAACAATGGCTATAAATACATTGAAAAAGAAAAAGTCTTATAAAATGTGAGTTGTGGATTCTGTTATTATATGTAGTATTTAATTTTAAACATAGCCAATTAGAATTAGTTCTGACCCTTAAGAGATAGAAGTGGAAAATTTTACTTTGGTCATAGTTCATTTTTCTAACAACAGAACATATGATGCCTGAATATGGAGTATGTTTCAGTAAAGGTTTCAGTAAACTTAGGAGAAGAATGGTTTCCCTTCTTTCATCCTCTCTATAGGATCGATGGAACTGGATAGGTTGAAGACTGTTTGCAGATAGGAGCAACTATTTGGTCACATTGTCATACATAATCACAATCTAGTACTGTTAGTTAGATAGAGACTAATGTCATGTTATGTTATTTATAGTACATGATTTATCACATATGTGTTTGTATATGAAGTCCTATTCATTTTCAGTCATGCTATAGAGTTCCTGTAACTGATCCAAGTCACAATAAACTGAATGTAGCCCAAGAAAGAGCCAATTTATTCAACTCTGCAGCTAGTGAAAGCTATATCCTTTGGGTACAAACATCCTTTTATTATATTTACTTTTTGAACCTTCATATTATATGCAGGGAATGTATTTCTTAATTTGCCAGTCAGTTAAAATGTGCTTTGATACAGAATGAAACGAATTCAGCATTATCTCTGAGGACAAATGTGCCTTCCTTAATGGAACAGTCTACTTAAAATGTGGTTTGATTAACGCCAGATTCTCAGATGGTACATTTAAGGGAAAAACAGGCATGGGTATCAGACAAGAAATTCTTGTCAAAAAAGATCAGTTCCTGTTTTACTTCAACTGTCTGCTCTGTAGTTGCTAGTGTTTTCATACCTTTACAAGATTTTATAAATGAATTTCTTTTGATATCCTTTCAAAAGAAGCTTAATAAAGTATGAGACTACTTTTATTTTTATCTTGGACTGCTCATGGTATCTGGAAATGATTTGCAGAGAATACAAAAATTGCTTTCCTTCAAATATGCTCAGTGGGAATGAATACGTAAACTCTGTCCCTTCATAACTGTGTTTCATGTGAACATTCTTCTCTACCTTCCCCTACGCTTGCTTTTCATAGACCTGAGCCAAGGCTGATACTACAAAGACCAGCAAGCCAACAAGAGAACGGTGGGATGTTATTTTTAGTTGTAGGGAATCTATTACAGTAGGGGGGAAGACTAAAATCAGAATCTGAAAACTAGGGATTAAATGTCTACCTGAATGTCATAATTAAATCCTTAGGGAAGTGACATACGAATTGGAAGCTTTATGATCCCAGTCTAAATGTTTCTATCTATAAGTGAAGATTAAATAAATCTCTCCTTTTGCTTCACAGTCTTCTATATTAAGTACCACAAATACCGTTGTCACTATTAATATTTTGTGTACTTTCTCTGACAGGTAGTGACGATATAAACATTGACGGTCAGATATATTCCACTGGTGATACCAGCCTACACAGGACACAGAATCTGCACCTTGTGGTCAAGGAGACAAAATGAGAGGCTAAAAGATGCACCCAAGGTTACAAACCAATAAATGGCAGAGCAAAGATTAGAATCTAAGAAAATACTGAAGCCAGTGAAGTTAACCTCTATCTAACAGTACATGCAATAATCACAAGTGCACATAGATTTAGGAAATCCTCAAACATTAAACAAGTGCACATGCATGCTATTTTAAATCTAATTAGAAGTTTGGAAAGATAAACTGTCAAGCAGCGTGACTACTACTTATCAAGAGCATGATAGACGGTGTTTAGGACAGCAGAGTCAGTTCTGATCTTTATGTTACATTAAAACCTGACAGTGGAACCTGAGCCCAGAGCAGACCTGGGATGCTAGTTCTGCACCCATATCTACAACACCCAGAGGTAGCTCAATCCCCAGGTGCTCTAACATGCCAGGATCACAGGTGAGGCTACAACATCTACCACATCACCTGGCTAACTGGGACACCCAGAGAAACCAGGGAAAAACGAATTTCCACCAGGCAGCCAGAGGCACCAGTTCCTTTAAACTTGCACCTGTCTCTCTGTAGACCCAGGGGTCTGGTTCCCCACCCACTACTGCAACACCCAGAGAAAGTTTGATTCTCAGGAGCTCTGAAACAACAGGAGCTTGATCACACCAGGATTTCAGCATCCCAGGGGCAGTTTGATGCCCAAGAGCTTTGGCACACCCAGGATCTCAGGATCACAGGATCCCGGAATCATAGGATCACAGAGACAGCTAGACTCCTAGGAGTTCTGACACAACCAAGATCACAGGAGAGACAGACACCAGCCAGAGACAGCAAGGGCGGTTAGCACTAGAGATAACCAAATGGTGAGAGGTAAGCTCAAGAACGTAAGCAACAGAAACCAATGCTACTTGACAACATCAGAACCAAGTTCTCCCATGAAACTAAGCTCTGGATACCCTAACACACCTGAAAAGCAAGATTCAGACCCAAAATCCCACCTCATGAATATGATAGAGGAATTTAAGAAGGACATAAATAACTGTCTTAAAGAAATAGAAGAGAACACAGATAAACAAGTAGAAGCCCTTATAGAAGAAGCAAATAAATCTCTTAAAGAAATACAGGAAAACCCAAACAGGTAAAGAAATTGAATGAAACTGTCCAGGATCTAAAAATGGAAATAGAAACATTAAAGATGATCATTCTGGTTTCCTCCTGTGCTTGGATCTGACTCAGTCCCAAAGCTCTCTATACCCAGATCCCCTGGGAAGAGAGCAGGACCTTCAGAAGTATGGTCCTGAGAGCACAGGGGAGACTACCACTGCTGCTCACATTCCTAGCCAAAGAGGAACTGACCTGGAGCCCTCTGGACACAGGAACCAAGGAGCAGTCTGGGACAGGATCCTTTTGGTTCCTACCTGCACCTGCAGCTGACACGATGGCACAGCTCTCTGTACCCAGATCCCACCAGAAGAAAGCTGGTCTCCAGGAGTGCTGACACATAGGCTTATAGGAGAGTCAAGCCACTGTCAGAGACAGCAAAACCAGCTAACACCATAGATAACCAGATGGCGAGAGGCAAGCACAGGAACCTAAGCAACAAAAACAAAGACTACTTGCCATCATCAGAGCCACTTTCCTTCTCCCACCACAACAAATACTGGATATAACAACACACCGGGAAAGCAAGAGTTGGATTTGAAATCATATCTCATGATAATGATAGAGGACTTTAAAAAAGCCATAAATAACTCCCTTAAAGAAATACAGGAGAACACAGGTAACTAAGTAGAAGCCCTTAGAGAGGAAACATAAAAATCCCTTAACGAATTATAGGAAAACACAACAAAACTGGTGAAGGAATTGAACAAAACCATCCAGGATCTAAAAATGGAAATAGAAACAATAAAGAAAACGCAAAGGGAGACAACCCTAGATATAGAAAACCTAGGAAAGAGATCAGGAGTCACAAATGCAAGCATCACCAATAGAATACAAAGGATAGAAGAAAGAATTTCAGGCAGAGAAGATACCATAGAATACAATGACACAACAGTCAAATAAAATACAAAAAGCAAAAATTTTCTAACTCAAAACATTCAAGAAATGCAAGACATAATGAAGAATAATAGGTATAGAGGAGAGTGAAGGTTCCTAACTCAAAGGACCAGCTAAGAGCTTCAACAAAATTATAGTAGAAAATTTTCCTAACAAAAGAAAGTGATGCTATACCCATACAAGAAGCCTACAGGACACCAAACAGATGGGACAAGAAAAGAAATTCCACCTGTCACCTAATAATTAAAACACCAAATGCACAGGACAAAGAAAGAATATTGAAAGCATGTTAATAGCAGTCTTATTTATAAGAACCAGAAGATGGAAAGAACCCAGATGTCCCTCAATAGAGGAATAGATACAGAAAATGTGGTGCATTTACACAATGGAGTACTACTCAGATATTAAAAACAGTGACTACATAAAATTCTTAGGCAAAATGGATGGAACTAGAAAATATCATCCTGAGTGAGGTATTCCAGTCACAAAAGAACACACAGCCCTACAAAGGATAATAAAATAAAAACTCCAATACCAGGAGGGAAACTACACCCAAGAAAAAGCAAGAAACTAATCTCACAACAAACTCAAAAGAAGAGAACCACACAAACATAATTCTACCCCTAACAACAAAAGTAACAGGAAGCAACAATCATTGGCCATTAAAACCTCTTAACATCAATAGACTCAATTCCCCAATATAAAGACATAGACTACCTGCTGGATATGAAAACAGAACCCAGTATTTTGCTGCATACAGGAAACACATCTCAGTGACAAAGACAGACATTACCTCAAAGTAAAAGGCTGGAAAAAATTCCAGGCAAACAGTCCCAAGAAACAAATTGGAAGAGCAATTATAGTATCCAATAAAATTGACTTGCAACCAAAACAGATGGGGAAGGACACTACATACTCATTAAAGGACAAATCCACCAATTTGAACATCTCAGTTCTGAACATCTGTGCCCCAAATGCAAGCACCCACATATGTAGAAGAAACAGTACTGAAGCTCAAAGCACACATTGAATCTCACACAATCATAGTAGGAGACTTTAATACCCCACTTTCACCAGTGGACAGATTATGGAAACAGAAACTAAACAGAGACACAGAGAAACTAACAGAAGTTATGAACCAAATGGATGTGACAGATATCTATAGAGCATTTCATCATAAAACAAAAGAATATATCCTCTTCTCAGCACCTCATGGTACCTTTTCCAAAATTAATGGTATAATTGGATACAAAACAAGCCTCAACAGATACAAGAAGATTGCCATAATCCCATGCATCCTATCAGAGCACCACTGAGTAAGGCTGACCTTCAACAACAACAACAACAACAACAGAAATCCCGCATACACACGGAAGCTGACCCATGTTCTACTCAGTGGTAACCTGGTCAAGGAAGAAATAAAGAAATTAAAGTCTTTTTAGAATTTAATAAAAATGAAGGCACAACATACCCAAACTAATGGGACACAATGAAAGCAGTTCTAAGAGGAAAACTCATAGCTCTGAGTGCTTCCATAAAGACATCGGAGAAAGCATACACTAGCACTTTAACAGCACATCTGAGAGCTATAGAACAAAAAGAAGCAAATACACTCCAGAGTAGTAGACAGCAGGAAATAACCAAACTCAGGGCTGAAATCAATCAAGTAGAAACAAAGAAAACCATATGAAGAATCAACAAAACCAAAAGCTGGTTCTTTGAGAAAATCAAGAAGACAGATAAACACTTAGCCAGACTAACTAGAGGGCAAATAGCCAGTATCCAAATTTGCAAAATCAGAAATGAAAAGGGAGATATAACAACAGAAGCTGAGGAAATTAAAAAATTATCAGATCCTACTACAAAAGTGTATACTCAACAAAACTGGAAAATCTAGATGAAATGTGTACTATTCTAGAAAGATACCAAGTACTAAAGTTAAACCACGATCAGATAAACCATTTAAACAGTCACATAACATTAAGGAAAGTCTCCCAACCAAAAAATCCTCAGAGCCAGATGGTTTAAATGCAGAATTCTATCAGACCTTCAAAGAAGACTTAATACCAATATGTCTCAAAGTATTTCATAAAATAGAAACAGAAGGAACACTACTTAATAGTCTGTGAAGTCAGAGTTACACTAATACCTAAGCCACACAAAGACCCAACAAAGAAAGAGAATTTCAGACAAATTTCCCTCATGAATATTGATGCAAAATACTCAATAAAATTCTTGCAAACTGTATCAGAAAGAACATATTAGAAAGATCATTTACCATGATCAAGTAGGCTTTATTTCAGGGATGCAGGGATAGTTCAATATATGGAAATACATCAATGTAATTCACCATATAAACAAACTCAAAGGAAAAAAATGCACATGATCATCTTATTAGATGCCAAACAATGCTTTGACAAAATCCACCATATCTTCATGCTAAAAATATTGGAGAGAATAGGAATTCAATGTCCATACCTAAATAGAATAAAAGCAGTATACAGGAAGCCAATAGCCAACATCAACCTAAATGGAGAGAAACTTGAAGCAATCCCACTAATCATGGACAAGACAAGGCTGCCCACTCTTCCTCTTTCTATTTGACACAATATTGAAGTTCTAGTCAGAGTAATTTGAAACAAAAGGAGATTAAAGGGTTACAAATTGGAAAAGAGGAAGTCAAGATATCACTATTTGCAGATGATATGACAGTATATATAAGTGACCCCAAAAATACACGACAGAACTGCAGCTGATAAACAACTTGTGGATAGATACAAAATTAACTCAAACAAATCAGTAGCTTTCCTCTACTCAAAGGATAAATGTGAGGAGAAAGAAATTAGGGAAA
This sequence comes from Rattus norvegicus, assembly GCF_021556685.1. Classification (NCBI taxonomy): domain Eukaryota; kingdom Metazoa; phylum Chordata; class Mammalia; order Rodentia; family Muridae; genus Rattus; species Rattus norvegicus. The sequence continues at coordinate 162,584,245 of NC_141534.1, read as the reverse complement.
CGACACCCTTTACAAGAGTCACAGATGATATTAAACATCTTGGTTGATGCTAACCAAGCAAGTGAAAGATCTGTATAACAAGAACTTCAAGTCTGTCAAGAAAGTAATTGAAGACCTCAGAAGATGGAAAGATCTCCCATGCTCATGGATTGGCAGGATTAACATAGTAAAAATGGCTATCTTACCTAAAACAGTCTACAGATTGAATAAAATCCCCATCAGAATTTGTTAAAAAGAGCAATTTTCAAATTTATCTGGAAAAAAATAAAAACCCCAGGATACTAAAAACCATTCTCAACAATTAAAGAACTTCTGGGGTAATCACCATCCCTGATCATGAGCTATACTACAGAGCAATAGTGATAAAAATTACATGGTACTGGTACAGAGACAAATAGGTAGACCCATGGAAAGAGATTGAAGACCCAGAAATGAACCCACACACCAACAGTCACTTGATCTTTGATAAAGGAGCCAAAACTATCCAGTGAAAAAAGGACAACATTTTCAAAGAATGTAGCTGGCTCAACTGGTGGTCAGCATGTAGAATAATGCAAACTGACCCATTCTTATTTCCTAGTACAAAACTCAAGTCCAAGTGGATCAAGTATCTCCACATAAAATCAAATATGATCAATCTAATAGAAGAGAAAGTGGGGAAGAGCCTCAAACACATTGGCACAGGAAAAATTTCCTGAAGAGAACATCAATGGCTTATGCTCTAAGATCAAGAATTGATAAATGGGACCTCATAAAATTGAAAAATTTCTGTAAGGCAAAGGACATTGTCAATAGGACAAAATGGCAATCCACAGATTGGGCAAAGATCTTTACCAGCCCTACATCCAATAGAGAGCTAGTATCCCAAATATACAAAGAACTCAAAAAGTTAGATTCCAGAGAATCAAATAACACTATTACAAAATGGGGTACAAAGCTAAACAGAGAATTCTTAATTGAGGATTCTTAAATGTTTAAGAAGCACTTGAAGAAATGTTCAACATCTTTAGTCATCAGGGAAATGAAAATCAAAACAATCCTGAGATTCCACCTCACATCAGGCAGAATGGCTAAGATCAAAAACTCAGGTGACACTGGGTTGGGGATTTAGCTCAGTGGTAGAGTGCTTGCCTAGGAAGTGCAAGGCCCTGGGTTTGGTCCCCAGCTCCGAAGACAAAACAAACAAACAAACAAAAACTCAGGTGACAACAGATGTTGGCAAGGATGTGAAGAAGAGGGAACACTCATCCATTGCTGGTGGCATTGCAAGCTGGTACAACCACTCGGGAAATCAGTCTGGAGATTCTTCAGAAAATTGAAAATAGTTCTACATGAGGACCCAGCTATATCTCTCCTGGGCATATACTCAAAAGATGCTCCAACATGTAACAAAGACACATGCTCCACATGCTGCTATTTTCATAGCAGCCTTATCTATAACAGCCAGAAGCTGGAAACAACTCAGATGTCCCTCAACAGAGGAGTGGTTACAGAAAATGTGGTACACTTACACAATTGAGAACTTAGCTTTTAAAAACAACAATTTCATGAAATTTGCAGGCAAATGGACAAAAATATCATCCCGAGAGATGTAACCCAGTCACAAATAATACACATGGTATGCCCTCACTAATAATTGGATATTAGCTAAAAAGAAGCTCAGAATGCCCATAGTACATCTCACAGACCTCATAAAAACCAAAAAGAAAGAACATCCAACCAAAGCATGGATGTATACAGTCCTACTCAGTAGGGAGAAGATAACATCTCTGGAAAGTAGAGGGAGAGAAGATCTGGGAGTGAGATAGGAGGAGGAGGGGGAAAAGGAGGACATCTCAGATATGAGTGGAGATGGGAGAGAAGTATAGAGGGTCAGCAATGGGGGAAGGGGAACTGGGGGAAGCCACTAGAAATTTCCAGATGCCAGAGACTCAAGAGGTTCTCAGTACCCAAAAGGGAGGACTTTAACCATAATATCTAACCAAGGGGTTATATAGAACCTGTAGAGACCATATCCAGTGGATAGGCATAGCCTCCAGTTGAGGGATGGGACCACCTACCCACCTCAAAAATATTAATCCAGAATCCCTTCTGTCAAAAGGAAATGCCGGGTCAAAACATGAAGGAAAGGCCATCCAGAGACTGACCCCCATAGGGGATCTATCCCATCTGCTGCCACCAAACCCAGACACTATTGCTGATGCCAAGAAGTGCTTACTGACAGGATCCTGGCATAGCTGTCTGCTGAGAGGCTCTGCCAGAGCTGGTGCAATACAGATAAGGATATACACAGCCAAACATTGGACTGAGCATGGGAACCATAATAAGGAAGTTAGGGCAAGGACTGTAGGAGCTGAAAGGGTTTGTAACCTCATAGGATGAACAACAATATCTACCAGCCAGAACCCCCAAAGCTCCCAGGGACTAAACCACCATCCAAAGAGTACATGGGTGTTACTCATGGCTCCAGCTGGGTATGTAGCAGAGGATGCTTTATCTGGCATTTCTGTAAGGGGAGCCCCTTGGTCCTGTGGAGCCTTAATGACCCAGGATAGGAGAACTCTAAGCCCCTTAGGCAGGAGTGAGTGGGGGGAGGTTGGGAGGCACCATCAGAGAGGGAGGAGGTGATAGGGAGCTTGTGGAAGTAAAACTGGGAAGGAAGTTAACATTTAAAATAAATAAATAAAATAACCAATAAAAAATAAAATAAATGCTGATTTTCCTAGATAAAAATTTCATTCAGGTTGTGAAAATGAATAATATTTCTAAGGAATTATAACATTATGTAATATTAAATATGTATTTAATATTATATACAAAGAAAAAACAAATATGGATATATATATATTATGTATGCCAAAATATTCATGCATATTGGGTAGTGGTCATGTTAAGAACAAAAAGTAATATGTTGTTGATTTGCAACTGTGTTGTGACTTTATTAGGCAAGCTAAAGAGTTTAGAATCAATGGACCTTGGATAGTTAAATGGAGGAAAGTTGGAGGCAAAGTAATAGTATATAATAGAAGAAAAATTGTAATGATATACTTTGATAATTCTAGAACAGGAACCTGAGAGAATAGTATTATGCGTTTGAGGCCTATTTGGATGTGTGTACAATCCCAGTCACAAAAATAAATATACAGATTATAGAATATAAATAAATAACCAAGTAAGATAATATAAGAAACAGTTTTATGTAACAAACTGTGGATCAAAAGTACAATAATAAAAATACCTAGAGGCATAATATTTTACCTCATGGCCACAATTTGAGTACCCTGTGATCCAAAATCAAAGTATCAAGTTCACATTCTTATATATTTTCTATGGTATTTTCTGGGTCTATGATATTAAGACATGTTTTGGAACTCAGATTCTGCTCTAACAAGAATCTTTTGTCCTGCAGTAACAGTTATATATTTAATATTGTAAATAGTAGTATACAAGTGATCAGAAATCAGAATGACAATTTATACATGAAAAATGTAGAACAGTTCCATTTTGACATCCAACTGCAAAGAATTCTTAACATTAAACCAAACAGCATTTAAAATGATCTCCTATAGACAATGTATAGTAGGGAAATCCAAGTTAAACTGCACTGCAATCTAAGTTGAAATAAAAAAAATTCTTACACCTAAACCCCAAAGGACTGAGAAAGATAAGTGAATGGAGACAGTCAAGTGTGTTGACAATTCATTGCCACTGAAGGGAAATTTAAGCACTGTTTTACAAAGTAACTTATTTATATAGGATAGTTAGAACACATAAAGTGCATTTTAAAAATGAACTTTATAAATATACAGCATTTTATTCTGATTTATTTCTGATTTTTAAAATCTACTGATTTATATGCATTGCAGTTGCCCAAAAGAACCATTAAAATTAAAGAAGACTGTCACCAATCACAGAAGTTGGCAGAAAGGTCTAAATTGGTTTTGGAAGTCAGTACTCAATGGAGGTGATGTTAGCCAAAATGCCCAACATTGGGGAGAGGACACTTGAAGAGTCCACCTCCAGTAGATAGACTGGGCTTCAAGTAGAGGGACAGGGTTACTAACCCACAGTCAAAATTTCTGACCTAGGATTGTTCCTTTTAGAAAAGAACTGCAAGGACAAAAAGGGAAAAATGACTGAAAAAAGGCAGTCTAGTGACAGGCCCAACTTGGGATCCATGGATGGCACCAACGCCTGACACTATTACTGATGTTCTGGTGTGCTTACAGACAGGAGCCTGGCGTGGCTGCCCTCTGAGAGGACCTAACAGCAGCTGACTGTGACATAGACACTTACACTCAACCATTAGACTGAAGTTAGAGAGCCCTTTGGTTGAATTAAGGGAAGGATTGAAGAGGCTGAACAGGAGAGAAACCCCATAGGAAGACCAGCAGACTCAAGTAACCCAGACCTCAGAGAACTCCAATAAACTGAGCTACCAACCAGGAACATACACGGGCTTCCCTCAGCGGGAGAAGATGTGCTTAATCCTGAAGCAACTTGAAACCCTAGGGAAGGGTGAAGCCTTGTGGTGGGGAGCACTATCTCAGTCAAGGGACAGGGAGGAATGAGATGAGGAACTGGGAGAGGGGACTAGTGAAGGCAACAACTAGAATGAATAAATAAAATAATTTTTTAAAATGAAAAAAAAAAACCCCTCTAACAGTGAAGCAGACTAGTTTGTCAGTCTCAAGCCTATAAATGCAGAAATAGGCAGGCAACGCTATCTCCATACTTACTCTGTCTCCTCATTACCCTTCCGTATGCAAGTTTTGGAGCTTCGCAGGTTGGATTGGCAGACAACAAAAAGTAGTGCTCAATTTATCTCTCAAGTGTTTTCTTAGTCTTTATCGTGATTCAGCTATGCATGCAGTACAATATACATTTTGTAATACCAACATTGCCTCTCTCTCTCCTTGCTTCCGGGCCTCCCTCCCTCCAATTCTCTGTTCCTCCCTTCTCCTTCACCCCTCCTCTCCGTGTAGGTTTGTCACTATTTAATTCTACAAAGGAAGGCAGAATACGTCAATGCTATTATGAAGTTGTAAGCTGGGTATGCTGTGAGAGTTTGAGGGAAAAACCCAAGAACCTTAGAAAATCTGTCACAGAACTCTGAAAGGCTACAGGAAGAATAATCCAGACTGGGAACTAATATATGTAAAAGTAAAGGCACTGAGGGGAATAGGATGTGTTTGTTGTGCTCATATGCTTAGATTTAAGATCAACAGGTATGTATTAGTGTGATCTGAAGTTCTGTGTTCAGATATGTGTCTATCTTCTCTGAGGAAACTGGAATAAAGAAACTAAGGAAGATCAGACCATGAAACTCTAAAAGCTAGTGGCGTCTTCTGGTCATTTTAAGCATCCCAAGTGTACTACAAGTGGAAAGCTCAAGGTAACCTTAGAGTAAGTATCACCACAAAGGGCCAATTGACCTTCAAGTGTTTTGAAATGGTAGCTTTGCCTCCAAACTACATTCTCCTACTCTCCCCTCAGGACTAGGGTAGATTGATATTACCTTCAGTTTCTAAGTGTCTAAGGGATATTTTCCACAATGGGCAAGGTTAAGGTAATTTTGTTGATTGTAAAAGAGACAGTCTGTACTATCTTTCTATGATAGTATCAGTAGGTAAGCACATAATAGCATTTCAATATAACCTTTCCGCGATGACAGAGTGGTGACATATGTATGTTCTAAAGCTTCGAGTGAGGGCTTCAGATCAAGGTTATGCTTGCTAGCTTCTGTTTTCAGAAACTGCAACAGAGGACAGAGCCGAGGATGAGCTGAGCTGACAGATCACATTCAGGGAGATTTTGTTTTGTTCTAGAATGATGGAAACAGCTCAGTAGGAGGCATTGCTTCCAACAATGATTTCTAGGCAAACACAACCCAAAGCACCACACTCAGAGGATGTGTCCTGGGAAAGAAGCCTATCTTCAGCTTTTCTGGTTTTCACAACCTAACAAGTATTTCTATGTTTGGAGGGAGATACGGCTTCACATGAAAACATGAGAAAAGGCAGATCTTCCAAGCATTCTGTACTGAGTAGCATTACAAAGGAAGCTCCCTCATAAAACATGTTGCTTAATCCCTGTCTTCTAGTTTACTGTTAAGATCATAGAAGTTTGTAAGAGGTTAAGAGGCTTCCCCCTGCTTACCTGGTAAATAGGTTACGGAATCAACCTCTAATTCTAACATCGAGAAAGTCATGCTAGATTTTTGACACTTCCCACTGCCCATCATCAGTAAATATAAGGATTTCCCACTGTAAATCATCATTACTCCTCCAACAAATCTCTAAGTGGGGCTTCAAATGTTCTCATTCCTTCCCAGTGCTCTGTCACGGAAGTGAGGATAGTTCTATTTAGTTAGGAGCCCAGAGGTATTGGTGTAACAAGTAGCAGGCTACTTAGCAGAGTTGTGTGCTTGCATAGAATGGTGATCTAAAAGTTGCATTTCCCACTTCAAACCAATGTGTTAAGCTCAGCCGCCATTGTGATGATGGGTGACCACTGAAATCTTCCAATGGCGATTAGCTCCTGAGGTTGGCATCCAAGGGAAGTAGATTAGAGTTCTCATGAAAGGGGAGCCTGGAAACGTCTCTAGTCTTTTCCACCATGTGCCACTACAGTGAACCTGGAACACGGCCCACATTAATCTTGATCAGCTATGTTCATTCTGTACTGCCTCCTGAACTATGACAGAAAACCTTGTTCAGCCCTTCAGTGCTCCTGTTTGAGCAATCTAAAAAGAGTAAGACAACTGGGAACCAGTTTCCTGTCTTTGATTATTTGTTTCTTCAACATAAATTGAGTGTTTTCTCTAAACAAAGTTCTAAAAGTACGATACTGAAGAAAACAGCTGTCATTGGTGGAATGGCTTATAGTTCCAAGAGACTTCTTCACTATGGAATGCTTCAAAGCTTCTGGTTGGTGACATATCTTCTTTCTATTCTGACTCCAGCTGAAGATTTTTACTGACCTTGCGAACTTTTTCTTGTTCTTGATGTTCAGATATACATAAAACATGTGCAATAAAATAAAAGGTGCAAAGTGGAAATTAGATATTCAGATTCTAGAATGGTTATATGATGAAATATTTTTCAGATTCTAGACATCCACTGAATGACCGCTACTCAAAAGCCATGCTTTTTTTTTTTTTTTTTTTGGTTCTTTTTTTTGGAGCTGGGGACCGAACCCAGGGCCTTGTGCTTCCTAGGTAAGCGCTCTACCACTGAGCTAAATCCCCAGCCCCTCAAAAGCCATGCTTAAGAAAACGTTTCCAATAAAAATGTACACGGGAATTTTCATGTTTCACAAGATTCTCCTTTTCATATGAGGAAAATCTATTTTTAAAATGCCATAATGATATTTAATATCTGGCATGCTATTTTAAAAAGGAAACCCATGTCCAAGTGGTAATAAGCCTTTTGTCTTAAAATAGATTCATCAACTATTTGTTTTGAAACATTTCTGAAATTGTCAACAACAGAGAGTTAACTTGAATCAACTTAATAATTTAAAAATAAAACAATGTTATCGATGGTACAGAAATACATAGAATATTGTTTCATATATCAATTAGTGAGACTCAGTGGGTATGACAGCTTATCACAGAGGGACACAGGTATATTTATATGCATGCATGGAGGGTGTCTCTTCTGTGATATCAGGCAACATGCTTTCATCCTGACATTATACTTAGCTAGACTGAGAAATAAAATGAGAAAGATTCAAACATCTTTAAACTCAATGTATTCCATGAAATGTGTCTAGGAAGAAAGGACTGAGGTTCCGTCTATGGGCTATGTTTAGAAACTGATAAAAAAAATCTGGAGTTTTTTATCTGCTATGAGGAATCATGGACTTTGTTTTCCTTGTCTTTTAAGGTTACAGAGTAGTTAAAAGGAAAGATCCTGGAGACGGGTACGATATACGTGACACTTCCTTGTGTGGTGGACATGCACAATCTCCACAGGGCTGGAGGTTACACAGACATATGCATTTTTCACAGATGATTGTCTTATGCATTTAATACTGTTCATTCTACTCTATCACCATTCAATAAAATGCCAGTAAAGTTTTGAAAATGGAACCTATAGAAAGTTGAAGGAATTCTTGCAATTTCTTGAGACTCTTGTTTATATTTTATAACAACCTCATTTGATATATTATAGAGATGTTGCAAGATAACTGAATATCAATTGGTTGCTCGCTCTGAACAGCAGCCAGTGTGTTATACCACAGTCATATTTTATTGTTCAGATGGCAGAATGAAAGACCTACTGTGGGTGTGCACACATATGATTGCTTCTGGCAGTACAGCATTTTCAATTGCATATTTTCCTTACCTTCCTTGAGCATCTGTTTCTCCCATTATGGAAAATGAATAGTAATATTCTATTTTACTAGTGAAGACCTATGATTTTCTTGAGCGAGACTATAGATGGAAAGAACATCATAAATGCTTAACTCTATCTGTTTTTAAGTTACCTTTTTATGACTCAAAGGGATAACCTAAAGAAGAGTGGAAGTATGCAGAACAGAGCTGTGCCCTCAGATTGTCTATCTGCATTGTTCCCCTCAAAATTTCTGTGGTTCCAATCCCATTTCTCAGCTAATCCTAGTTGATTTTTAGGGTGCTTCTTTCTTTCATGACCCAGACATGTGTAATTTTGAATCTTTTGTATGCTGTTGTCTCCATAAAAAGAGGCAACAGTGTAGCTTCTTGTCTAGATACTAGAGACTAGAATGCCATTTTTCTTTGTCAGTGGTGTGATGTAGTTCTGAGGGAAGTAGTCTGAAGAACAACCCTGACAGGAGAAAATATGGGTCACAGAGGTGTGTGCATGTGTGGGATCGCCAAGCGTGCACCTCCAACTGAAATAAGCTAGAGCACCTCGAGAAACTTCGCCTAGTGATTTGGAACTATTTCCTATTGCTTTTGCCTGTCACCTAAGTCTACTGTGAGGGTTCGAATGGATAATTTTCAAGGGCACAAAGCACCTTGAGCAGTGTTTGGGTTTGTTGCAATGATGTCCAATTTCAGGTGGGGAGGTCTGTTGTTTCTAATGATAATCTCCCTCTATAAAGCTCTTCTGCAGAGGATTTGTTTTTCATATACCTCTGTAATGACCAAGAGAATTTGTCTATGTGAAACTTAGTGACCTACTACTGAGGGTAATGAGAAGAGATGAATATAAAGGTTGAAAATAGTGGAAGCATAGACACCCCTGAACAATAGTTGAAATGATTCCATTTGCTTCTTAGTGTTTTGGGAGAGATAAGGAATGCAAGCTTCTGAATGAAGGGAGAGAACTTTAATAACAGAGCTTAGACCTGGTCTCTCTGGCCTTAAGCTCAGAACACAAGCTTCATTTCCTGAAACATGAGTAGGAATTGGAAAGATGGCTTGACAGTTAAGGCTCCTTGCTGCCCTTCCATAAGATCTGAGTTTGACTCCTGCACTTGTATTGGGAGGCTTATAACTACCTGTAACATGAACAGAAGGGGATCTGATGTTGTCTTCTGGTCTATGGGCATCTGCATCCACATTTCTCACAAACACACACATACAAACACACACAACACACACACAACACACACACACACACACACATATATATATATATAAACACAAAAATAGATAAATAAATCTTAAAATGTAACTACTTATTAATCAGCACATTTTTCTATTTTATTTCTTTTGCACTTCATGGGTTTGTAGGTCTTGGATCTTTTGAGGAGAACATGGGAAGTAATCTATTTTAGGGATAGGATAGAAATACATTGTAATTTGCAGCGAAAGACAAAGAAACAAATGCTTCTTGTTCTGTATAATGTTCAGCAAACAAATCTGCAAGGCTATCTTAGAAAACAGGTCAGCAGCTCTCTGGACATTTGGAAAATGTAGTAAGTGAAAATTAATTGCACAGAAGTCATTATTCCCAATTTAGGATGCATAAAATATCATTAGTATTGTGTATATTGAGTGTTCTGTCGTTACTATTTAATTTTGCTAAATATACACAAAAAATAAAGCCTTTCAGTGATTTTGCTTCTGAACTCTTCCCCATTAAGGATGAGTTTTTCTTTTCTTTTCTTTTTGTAGGGTGATTTTTCAATTTTTTTTGTGAATAATAAGCCATCCCTCCAAGGTATTTATTTAAGCATGTAATCCTAGTGGTTGGAAAGTATTCCATTATAAAGGCCTGTTATTTTTTCCATTGTATAGGAAGAAAAGCAATAATTAATGCAGTCTGAGAAACAAAGGGTGACAACTTACAGATCTCCTGAGCATCAGTTCCCTTATCAGTGAACCTGTGTAGGTGAGCAAAGATGATAGACTCCCAAGATGGTAAAGCTTTTTCCTGCCCCAACTCTTCCCTCTATCCACATCGTCCAGAGTGCTAAGCACAAGGACACAGCATGCAGATGTCTAGTTCTTTCTTAGTAGGAGCAGGCATATATGTCATGGTTAAGAAGTTATGTGGACAAAAAAAATAGTTGAGAGGCATGAAAAGCAATCACACTTTCATGTCACTGCATGCGGTTTCTCTTTAGAACATTCAGTAATTTGAATTCTTCTTCATCAATATCTCTAACCCTGTGAAGTAGCTCTGAAACACGATGCTAACTTCAGCACCAGTTCATCTTGCTGGCAAGCGCTAGATAGCACCATTCATCTGTTTGTTTATTCTTTGCACCCATCCTTGACCCTCTCCTGACTCCGCATAGAGGACTGGCTTTCTTTCAGGGTCTAAACTCAAATGATAACTTCCTTAGATCATTCAGATGCAGAAACCAGTTGTCTTCTGATGATGTCCAAGTCACAGAGCCTGCACCCTGGTCCAAGAAAAGCAGAATCTTTTGTGAGACAGGAATTTTCTGTCAGGGTCAGATGGCTATACAATTGTATTGTTAGAAATGGAATTTACCAGAAAGAACAATTTTCTTGGAACTTCACTGTATCTTACAAGGTTTTTAGAAATACCAGAGTAGCCTATTTGTCTTCTGACATGTTCACTTAAATGATCCATAAAATTTACCAACACCCAAACCTGTGTTTATTTACAGCCTGGTTAGTTCCCTCAAAAAATACAGAGCTTCATGTATGGGTTTCATGCCCCACCTTTCCTCATCTATTTCAACCAAACTGATTGGCATTCCTCAATTTTCAAATCATTTTTGGATATAAAGAAAATTCTCTTTGGTTTTTATTTTAACCTTGTTTATTATGTCTTGGCCTATGTAGGAGGAATGAGTCAGGGTATCCTAAATGGTTGCCCGTAGTGGCCCAAGCATGAACAACAGCTACTTCTGCATTTGGCAACCTTGAAATCTACCTGATGCCTGGACACAGAATGACAACCAAGCTTGTGACCAGACAACTAATCAGATGGTGACAGCTACAGAGAACAGACATCATTGATCGAGGGGGTACAGGTGGAGGGTATAGGTATATATACCCCAATCCTAAGATAAATGAGTCTTCTTCTACTGCTCACCACGTCTCAGAATCTGTGTCATTGATTCCCCGCCTTCTTACTCCCTATTCCCAAGGACCATCCTGAGGGACCGAGGGCTAGGGCAACAGGTCTATGTTTCTCTTTTGTTTCTAAGTATCATAGGAGTACCACCTATTGATATAGAAAGATAGACTTTGCCCATATTTGAAAAAATAAAAAGCTAAAATAGAATAAGTTCCCCTTTAAAAGGGGAGTCCAATGAAGACCCATACTAAGTCTTACTCCTACTGACATTTCACTCAAGCAAAAGTACTTTGGTTACAATCTAAAATAATATCAGAGCAAGGATTTGTGGGTCCCAATTTTTGGCTCATTATTGACTCACTACATGGCCATAAATGTATTACTTAAACTCTATTAACCTCAATTATCTTATATAATATGAGAGTAAAAAACATTCACTCCACATAAAGGATTAAACGTTAAAGAGCTTTTAAAATTCTAAAACACCATATTACTTTTAAAAATGAACATTATTAATGTTGTTCTTAACATTTTATTATTATAGCAGTCACTCAATGGCTATTAAATGTGTCTTAGAGAATGAAAAAGTGAAAATAAGTAGATAATAAATGTCATATTTGAGTTCCAGCTATAAAAGAATAAAATGACTATACACATTTATTCTTACTCTCTTGGTCTCACGCTCTCTCAAAACTCTATTAAAATGAAATTAAAAGGATGTTTCAGTAGTTCAAAAAGCAACATTAAGGAAGAGAAAAAAGAACAGACCAGAATAGGCAAGAGATTTTCGCAGATTTCTAGAAATGTGGCTGGTGATGATGGAGTTAATTTCAGCATAATAGGAGACTGTAGTAGCCTCTAATGCCCGGAGAGACAGAAGAAATGAACTCATCTTCCCTAGATCCAAGGAAGATCTCCAGTGAGAACCACCCAAGAAGATGTGAGTTGAGAGAGGAATGGAGATGGGGACTTGGTTCAAATCTGTGTGCAAAGAAATTATGATTTACAACTTTTACCCTATGTACGCCTGTAATTAGAGAATAGCTTTGCATCCCATATTGGCTCAGTAGTCACCTCTAGAAGACCTGCATTTCAAGAACCACATGGCTCAAGACTGCCTGCTGTTTCAACTCTGGGGGATCTGGTGGGCATCCACACATATGTGGCATATTCTCACATACAAACATTTAAATAAAACTAAAACAATACAATAAATGTGTACTAAAAGTTTTGTAAAGTCAGTAGCTTGCAAAACAAAGCAGTGTGGTAGTTTGATAGGGAAAATGTGGAGAGTATAATAGGACAGGAAGGACATAAAAATGGGTGAGGTTGACAATAATATATATATGTGTGTGTGTGTAATTACCAAAGACCAAATTTAATAGAAGAGAATATGCTTTGTTTCCCAGATCCCTAGTCGAGAGGGATAAGCACATCCAGTTCAATGGCTGCGATATCTTCTGGGTATAAAACAACTCTGGGTGTAGACTGACTCAACAAGACTCCTGTACTTCTGTCTGTCTACATGATCTATGGCAGAAGCAGCCTGCTGTGATCCTCCGACTCCTCCCACCTCTTCCTACACTGTTGTGACATTAATACAATAATTTTCTTCACTTCTTCAATTTATTTATTTGTTTTTTACTGGATTTTTTATTTACATTTCAAATGTTATTCCCTTTCACAGTTTCCTGTTCATAAACCCCTATCCTATCCCCTGTCCCCCTGCTCCTATGAAGGTGTTTCCCCACGTACCCACCCCTTCCCACCTCCCCACCCTGACATTCACCTACACTGGGGCACCCAACTTTGGCAGGACTTATTTTCCCACTGATGTCAACAAGCCCATCTTCTGCTACATATACAGCTGGAGCCATGTGGCTGACCATGTGAACTGTTTGGATGCTCGTGTAGTCCCTGGGAGCTCTTATTGGTTGGTATTGTTGTTCTTATGGGTTGCAAAACCCCTTCAGCTCCTTCAGTCTTTTCTCAAAATCCTCCATTGGGGGTTTCAATGGAGTTCAATGGTTGGCTACAAGAGTCCACCTTTGTATTTGTCATGCTCTGGCAGAGCCTCTCAGGAACAGCTATATCAGGCTCTTGACAGCATGCACTTCTTGGTTTCAGCAATAGTTTCTGGGTTTGCTGGCTATATATGGACTGTATCGCCATGTGGGATAGTCTCTGGTTGGCCTTTCTTTCAGTCTCTGCTCCAAACTTTGTCTCTGTCTTTCCTCCTGTGAGTACTTTTGTTTCCCCTTCTAAGAAGGACTGAAGCATCCATACTTTGGTTTTCCCTCTTCTTGAGCTTCATGTGGTCTGTGGATTTTATTTTGGTAATTTGAGCTTTTAGGCTAACATCTACTTATCAGTGAATGCATACCATATGCGTCCTTTTATGACTGGGTTACCTTACTCAGGTAACCCAGTATTTTCTAGTTCCATTCATTTGTCTAAGAATGTCATGAAGTCATTGTTTTTAACAGCTGAGTAGTACTCCAATGTGTAATGTACCACATTTTCTGAATCCAAACCTCTGTGGAGGGACATTGGGTTATTTCCAGCTTCTGGCTATTGTAAATAAGGCTGCTATAAAAATAGTAGAGCATGTGTCCTTGTTATTTGCTGGAGTATATTTTGGGTATATGCCCAGGAGTGGTATAGCTAGTCTTCAGGTAGTACTATGTCTAATTTTCTGAGGGACTTCCAGACTTATTTCCAGAGTGGTCATACCAACTTGCAATCCCACCAATAATGGAGGAGTGTTCCTCTTTCTCTACATTCTTGCTAGCATCTGTTGTCATCTGAGTTTTTGATGTTAGACATTCTGACTAGTGTGAGGTAGAATCACAGGGTTGTTTTGATTTGCATTTCCCTGATGACAAAGAATGTTGAACATTTATTTAGGAGCTTCTCAGACATTTGATATTCCTCACCTGAGAATTCTTTGTTTAGCTCTGCACCCCATTTTTAATAGGGTTATTTGATTCTCTGGAGTCTAACTTCTTAAGTTCTTTGTATATATTGGATATTAGTCCTCTATTGGATGTAGGGGTGGTAAAGATCTTTTCCCAATCTTTTGGTTGCAATTTTGTCCCATTGACAGTGTGCTGTGCCTCACAGAAGCTTTGCAGTTTTATGAGGTTCCATTTGTAGATTCTTGATCTTAGAGCATAAGCCCTTGGTGTTCTGTTCAGGAAGTTTTCCCCAGTGCCCATGTATTAGAGGCTCTTCCCCACTTTTTCTTTTATTAGTTTGAGTGTATCTAGTTTTATGTGGTGGTTCTTGATCCACATGGACTTGAGCTTTGTACAGGGAGATAAGAATGGATTGATCTGCATTCTTCTACATGCTGACTGCCAGTTGAACCAGCACCATTTGTTGAAAATGCTTTCTGTTTTTCACTGGATGACTTTTGCTCCTTTGTCAAAGATCAAGTGACCATAGGTGTGTGGGTTCATTTCTGGGACTTCAATTCTATTCCATTGATCTACCAGTCTGTCTCTGTACCAATACCATTTAGTTTTTGCCACTATTGCTCTGTGCCCGTAGAGATAAATTTAAAGTCTTAAAGGGCCTAATAATAATAATAATAATAATAATAATAATAATAATATGTCCAGCCTATGAGAAACAGAGTGATAAGCACATAGGAAAAACAACAGAATGTGTTAAATGTTGACACGTATAAAAGTCAAAGTTGAGCCTGAAAGTTGAGGTAGGGTTTAATCTTTCCCGTCATTTTTCATTTTTTCAGCACTATTCAGCTGCTTAAGTCATGCTCATGTGGCAATTTTATAATAGTAAAATATGAATTCAGAAAATTAAAACAAAAATGTTCCATATTTGAGAAATGAAAAAATATATTGCTGTAAAATTTGGTTATTAAGCTTGGGTTTCTTTCAGCTCTTCACACTCTGTGAGACATAGATTCTGTTCACAGAAGCAAGTTGTTCATCCATTGAACAACTTCGGGCTTCAGTAAATCTTCAACAATGGGAATCTGTTCAGAGGGAAGATGGTAAAAGTTACTGTACTGAAAAACCAGTGATTTTTAAATATCGTTCACCATGAGTACATGCCAGACTAGTCTCCTTCTTTTTGCTTATTTATTTTGCTTTTTAGAATCTCTGAAGAAAAGTAAAGGTTCAAAATATTAATACTGCCAAAGTGAAATGGCCTGAGGAAAAGCTTCGGCACATTCACATCTTCTAGAAAAGACTGGGGAGGGAAGCAAATGCGGACTTGTCTTCACAGTGTACTAGGTACAACTCCGTTTGTTCTGGGATGAAGAAATGCAGGACCAGGGAGGCCAAATTCCACAGTAAGTGAGGCTTTGATGTAACATGGGTTCAGAGCTCTCTAGTCATCTGGTTTTGCTGTTTTCCAGAACCATCTTCTGTTTTTCTACCTCCTTCCATTCGGTATGCCCTTGCTAGGGTCCAGTGGCCATAGTGCCGCATCTCACGTGGGTTCGGAATGTGTTAAGACACATTTGGTATCTTCACTGTTCAGAAATGCTAGATGAAAGAGACCGTGGGGCTGCCAATCAAATCATGTTTATCTGTGTATATTATGGAATGAAGTAGCAAGAAGTCAACCCCCTCTGCTCAAATTTTCATTTCAAGACCATTATTGAAGAACTTGGTGTTGGCCCTGTATCTTGTTAGAAAAGAATGCTTTAATTTAAGGTCCATTTACCAAACATTGTAGCCTTTCAATGTTCATGTGATAATACGGGTTCAGATGTTTAAGAAGGCCTGACCTAGAGAGGAGACAGTCCCTCTGTCCGTTAGACCTCACCTACCTTGTCAGTAGGAGAATGAGGATGTTATGGCTGTGCTGTGGGCTGCCCTACTGTACCTGTCACCAGATGGCATCCCTGTGGATGGCTACTGGACAGAAAAGCTTCACTAATCTTAGCACTCTCCTCATCTGTGTGTGTGCAGCACCAGAACAGTGCCTATTGTGGAGCAGATGCTCAGTGTTGATTAAATGAATGAGGGACCAGAAAAAAAAAATCTGTGCTCCCAGGACCCTAACCCACATTTTACTTCCTCCAGTAGTTAGCTATCTGATTGCACATACTTCATCTAAACTGGCAAATGCGGATGAAGTGCATGACTGAAGTAACCAAGAGGATTCCATAGGAATATAATTACAATAGCCAGAAATGCTAGCTAGAATTTGTGCCTATGACGTCACAGGGATTAACAATCATTTTGCAAGTATTAGTACATTTAAGATTCCTTT